>NC_034409.1:190260645-190271373 GCF_002078875.1 Numida meleagris | reverse complement strand
CAGCATGCATTAAACTACCTACAAGGCCAAAGAAATATTCTCCTCTGGAAGGAAAAGACTTTCTTTCTATCACATTTGAAACAGGTGCATACAGTGCAGGGATTCACACCTGCACAAACACAAATCCACTAAACAAAAGTAGCTGTTGCACCCTTCCCTTATGGAAGGGATGGTCCCTTCCTTGTGGAATCAGGGATGAGGGGAGAAAAGAAGGGCAGGAGAATGTGAACAACTCCTAACACAGCACCTTCCTATATGGCATTTCAGGGCAGTCAGCTTGCAAAATTAGAGAGGAATCTCACGAGAGGTGCCTTTATTGGGAAATCTGAGCTTTCCTCCGTTTTGACCAGACCCCAATCTCTGCATGTTGGGCTTCAGCCTCTCCTCCAAGCCCATTCCTCCATGGGAATGTTTGCAGATTTGCCTGGCGGCTGTGCAACGCGCTCAGAAATGAAGGCACTAGAAGGGAGCATGAGTACAAAGCTTCAAAGCCAGCCTGAATGAATAGCTGTCTTAGCTGCGCACCGAGAGCAGAAAAAAAGAAATGAAATAAAATCCAAAAACAGAACACAAGATTTCATTTCCATGCTCCTCCAGATCCTGATTGTATTATGGTGGCTACATTCTTCCTGCCGGCTGAGCCTGCTTCCCTTCCTAGCCTTGCTTAAACCTGCACTGCTTCCCAAGCAGACTGATTTCGTGAATCCTGGGGCTTTGTATTCTCCCTGTTCTCACCGTGTCAGTAAATATATTGACATAGCCTTAGCAAGAAGACACGAGTTTGGCCTACCCATGCACTGAACCCATCAGAAGCAGTTTAGCTGTGCTAGCACGGTGGTGAAATAAAGCTATTTAATTTCATTAGGAGACCTCCCTTTTTCTGCAGTTTAACAGGTTATCCTCAGCCCTGCAGAGCGTGGCTGCACGGCTTGAAGGTTTACAACAAATATGCATGGGGCTGGCAAGGAACTGGATCGCGGGAGCTCATTCAAGCACCCAGGGCAGTGTATTTACTATCTCTGAAGCTGTTTAAATTTTCTTTGGACAGAAGCCTTCTGAGTGGGAGGGAGACACGGGAAAGATACTAATTAGAAACTTGCTAAACTGCCTAACGGATGAGAAATGTCATAGCATTGACAACTGGAGGTGAAAAACACCGTTTGCATCTTGTTTATCCCTTCCTACCTAAGATCTGCCGTGACCCTCTCCTCATATATTTTCACATACATTACTCTGATGGCCTTTAAATTACCCAAGTGATAAGGCCTGTACACCGTGCAGTATGATGTACAGTGAATGCAATGGCTTTTTGACTGGGCATTTGCACTTTAGATAGATCGATAATCAGAGTATTGATGATGTAGATGAGGGGGTAGTAGAGCACGGCTCTCTTTTTATCATGCTGGCCTGTAATCAGATGGAACCTTAATTCTCATTAACAGCAGCAGCAGAATGCTGTACACAAGGTACTTAAATGCTGCCATAAAGGAGAGCAGCTGTCCAAGTGCTGCTGAGATGTACACCAAAAGATGTTTCTGTCACCATGGAGAATTCCTAACGAAGGCTGGACTGTTTGCTGAAGAAGTTCACATCTCTTTCAAAATCACCTGCCTAACGAGTCCAGCTTGAGGGGAGCAACAGAAGAGATGCTGGGCACGAAAATATTAAAGAATTGGAGTAAGGTCAGCCCCAGTGTGTTCTCCTGTATGCTGTTCTTTCAGGTCAGCATACCAGCCACTGAGCAGAGGTTTTTTGCAGAAAGCTGCCGTGTTTTTTTTTTTTTTTATATTCTGATGAGAATCATAAAAGCACCTTGAGTATAATTCACATTTCAAATCTTTTCTGAGAACTTGCTTTCATTCTGGTGACAAAGTGCTGCAGGCTAATGCCATCCACGAAGTAGGTATCAGAGGGGCAGTCAACCCAAAGAGGAACACCATGTTGCCATTTGTCTTTGGGCAAGCTGCATGATATTCCATGCACACCGTATTCTAATGTTGGGTATCTGACACTCAGCCTGAGCTCACGATGGTGATGATTTGCATCGCTTTCCAACCTGCAGTGTCTGCTATCTGAGTTACCTCTGTGAACAGCACCAAGACCGATATGTCCGCACTGACTGCTTGACAGACCTAAATGAGCAGCACTACCTCCACAAAAATGCTGTGTTTTGGAAAAATCCTAACGATTCCCCTGCACTTCCTGTCCAACTGATCCGCACTTCCCTCCCCGTTCAGCAGTTTGGCTATCCCTACATTCTGCACACACACAGCCTTTCTCCTCGGCCTATCCCTGCGCTGATCCCACGCAGCCCAACCCCTGGAACATGTCCTGAGTGCTCACTGAATTTTTCATGAACCCCGCATTAAACGTGCAGGCTTTGAGGTGCGCAGGGAGCTGACATATTTACCCTCCCAGATCAGCCCTGGCGTTATCTTTCCCAGGGAAGCACAGCAGCACCTCTGTTTCCCAAAATACACCTGGGCAAAGGAAAGGCTGTGTCCTCGCTGCTCACCCAGCTGCCACACATCATCATTCTCCCCAAGTGCATTCCTTATGCCATTTATTAGCATTGCTAATACCGAGCACCTCATTTTTATGCTGCTAGCAGCGATTGTGAAAGCCATACTGCACTTCCTAATCCATTTATCTATTAATTTATTATCTAATTAAGGCTCACAATGACAGTGCTATTTGTTTAAAATTGCCCTCGAACTAAACCAATACAAAACACACGTGCGTTCAAATCAATTAAAATGGTACTTGCTAATGTTTTCCTTAATCAGTTGGTAACTGTTCCCCTACCATTTAAAGGCAGGCAAAATTCATTTTAACTTCATCATAATCGTGTGACCTACTTGCACGGTGCCAAACTGATACAAATGGATGTTACTGTCATGTCATAAGGGCATGGAATAGTAGCAGCCATGAATTTTGCAAGAGCTACCCTCGGAGTCGGGCTTTTTTTTAGCATTGAAGAGCCCTAGAACACCGATTCAAATGCAGCCACAGTGAGGTAGGCGGGCAGACCTGAGATTTCTGATGAGTTTATTAAAGTTTACACCGTACCTCGTGCTGCATCTGTGTGATTTTTCTCCCAAGAGCTGTCTTCAGGACAACAGCAGCGGGGTGTAGCGCTGCATGCTTATGCTGCGTGTTCACTCCAGCAAAAATCATACCTGTCCTCCAGTGCTGCTTAAACAAAGCCTCGTCCTTTCGCTGCTGCATTGTGCCAGTGAGACCTGCCACTTCGGCACTGCACACAGAGAAATCCCGAGTCACTGCAAAATGGCTTTAAACTAAAAGAGAGGAGATCTAGCTCAGATGTTAGGAGGAAATTATTTGCTTATTGGGTGGTGAGGCCCTGGCACTGCTGCCCAGAGAGCTGTGGGTGCTCCATCCCTGGAGGTGCTCAAGGCCAGGCTGGATGGGCCCTGGCAGCCTGAGCTGGTGGGGGGCAACCAACATATGGCAAGGGACTGGAATGGGGTGGGCTTTAAGGTCCCCTCCAACCCAAGCTATTGTGTGATTCCATAAAATGCCATTTGGTTTGGTCTCTGCCTCCCAAACCAGGTGCTGATGTTCACCTTCCCAGCACCATGCTCATTGCTTGCTGTTGCAAAGAGCTTTTGGGGCACAGCTGGAAGAAGGCTCCATGCCCTCCCCTCTCTCCTTTTTCCCCCTCCTCCCGAGCTTGCGCTAGGCACAGCACAGCTCATCGCACCGGAGAGACGCTCCATTTGGTTATTTAGAAACATTTTAAGAGCATCTTTCAAAGCCCACAGTAATGCACACTGACATCAAGGTCTGGAACAAATCCCCGGGGTCTCGGGCTCTCCCGTTCAGCCTGGAAATGGATCAAGGGACGTTCATTCATTCTTGATATTTGTGTTTGAACATGATTAAGGGCAACCACTGCTGGTTTTTTCCCCTCCTGCATCACTTTCTCTTCTGCTGGTTATTTATAGTACCACATAAGATATTTTTAAGATAAGGAGGAAAAACGTACTGAAGAGACGTGAGATACATACAGCTGTGTGTTCTTTACAGCGGGATGACTAAACAATGTTTGTCAAGTGATTCACTTATGGAAAGTTTCTCTTCTCAATATTAAACAGGTAGCCAAAAGAGAATGAACAGCTTATTTGTACACACTGCAGATCAGTGCTCAGATCAGTTTTACAATTTCCCTTCCACTCTGATGGAAATGGCACAGATGGACCTTGGATGGAAATCACTGCACCCGAACGTTATGCAATCCTATAATGGAAATAAACCTGGAGAGACTTATTTTCATTTATAAAGAGAAAGGACATCTCAGGGCCTGACCTCGCACCTTCTGAAACCCAGAGGAGATGGCATCTGTGAGCTTCACGCCCTTGCTGCCTTCCAGCAACTGTGGCTGCCCATGGGCTTGCGGCTAAGCCAACCAAAATCATTCCGCTTTCTCAGTTTGGAGGAGATTTGTTTGATCAGGTTGACTGGGTGATGCCTTCCTGAGTGACAGCCATGGCTCTGAGCAGCAGATGTACGTTCAGCAACTCATATTCCACTGCAGTGCTTATTTCTTTCCTTTTGTGCCTTATTTACCTTGGCTGACATTACGACACTCAATTAGCCTTAATATTGAGAATGTTTTCTAGATTAGAGATTCCTGTTTAATAAAGCCTGGAAGGAAGTGCTAGGTCTAATTAGCGATGCCTGACTCAAATTAAAATAAGCTCCCCAACAGCCTGCTGACAGTCAACCCCCATCCTGGAGGATGCTGAGATGGGGACCAGCTGAGAGAGGAAACCCTGACTGCAGGGACCTATGGCAAACAGAAGCCAGGTAGGAAACCTCCTATCTGTGAAGCACATCAGAAATGAAACACACCATGCCATGGCCAAGGTGTCCCTGCCCAGTCCTGTTCTGTTTTGCAGATCATTGTGTGGGATGCAGCAGGGATGCTCGCTGTGGGGTGGCACTGCTCATTGCATTATTGAAATAGGTCAGGTCACAAGCAGGCTAAAAATAATCATTTAAGTATTATCCTGTCCCTTAGGATCTTTCATCCTGAAGGGAACTCAGCGGCAATCTCTGCCATCAGCAGAAAGGACCTCTGCTAATGCTGCCCACCAGAAGAGAAGGCTTTGCTGCTGGGCTGCAGGGGCAACAGCATGAGCATGAGCAGAGAGGGTAGGATAAAGAGTGAGGGCAGCAGTTTGTGAGGGGGATGCTGGCTGCGACTCTGTCTGAAGGGATAGATGCAGAAAAGCCTGGGGATAAATAGTATGGAAAGCCCATGCTGGAAAGGGGAAGGTCTCCCCAGGAAAGGAAGGATCTTCAGGAGTTCAGACACCAGGACCTGGGCACCCTGGTGGAGCTGTAGGTGTCCCTGTTCACAGCAGGGGAATTGGACTAGATGACCTTTACAGGTCCCTTCCACCCCAAACTGTTCTACGATCCACTCAATGATTCACCACTGCTGAAGGAAAAGCGAGGAGCATGCTGGGGTCCTGCAAACAAAAGGGCTGAGCACGGCCATGCCCGCGGCTCCGCTTGCAGGTTTGCTGCCACTACAGCTGCACGCTTGCCCCTGAGGGCAGCCCCAGGGATTAGAGGCATTTCATGTCCAGCTCTGAATGTCTTTTCAAAGAAACTTAGCAGTAACAGAATGCAGAGTGCAGGAAGATGAATACTGAAGGTCACACTCTTCTCTCCAAAGTAGTACACACTGGCATATATATAATACATTAATAACGTAATGTAATAATTAGCTGGGAAAGGGATTGGTTGAGGATTAGAAAATAAATAATTGTGGTGGCACATCTTAGTTGTATTGCAATCGTTCTGAAAATGCTTCATGTCGCGACGCACAGTACAACCCCATCACCACATCTATGTCCTGTATGAATACATGGGGTGAGAGAAGTCTGGGAGAGTGCAATGCTGCAGTGGGTTCGTTGCTGAAAAAGCAGTCACTGACATTTAAATGTAGTTTCTATAGCCAGGATAATTCCAGAAATGTGCTAGGATAGAGTGAGGATCTTCTGTTGCTCGGTTTTCAATTTTCAATTATTTTTATAGCACAAGCGATGCCGTGCTCTGGAGAAGTTGACATGAAAACAGGTTATTACAGCAAGTTCTTTCAGAATGTACAGCTTGTATTGTTAATTCTGTTTTAAAACAACTATCTCGGCATGCAATTATATTTCAATAAGCAAAAGGTTATCTCTGCTGTAAAGACACATAATGGAGGAAGCACTCAGACTGTTGCAATGTTATCACTGGAGTTTATCCTCCAGCACGACTGTGTTCTCAATTACAGTAGAACAAAGGTATTAAATATCAGCCAGATAGGGACATCATTTGGTAGCTGTACATTTCTGAAGAGTTTTTAGATCCCAAGGAAAGAAGACGTTTTTCAGCTCTATTACGTCCAGTTTGAGAAAATAATATAGAAACAGAATAGAAAGAGCTGAAAAAGAAGAGGAAAAATCTGCACGCCGTGACCCAGAAGGGGAACCCGGGATTTCTGTTTACTAGAATTGTGATTGGTGTTGTTACAGCATCATCCACAGTGTGCCAAACCCCCCTCATGGTGAACTCGTGCGAGTCACCAGTCACCTATGATTCACTTGCCTCATCTATAAAGCGGAAATAAACGTCCTTCCCACAGCTGGGTCTTGTAAAGACACAATGCAGAACTGGAGCACCAGTATAAACCGGTTTCTTATTCAGGGCTTTATAAGCAGTAATGAAAAAAGGCTGAGTAATCACCAGCCATGTTGATGTCTTATCTGAGATTCCCCCTGAGATCTTCCTAGGCATGGGAAAGTGACAAATTATTCTTCTTGTGTTTCTAATAGAGGCAGAATGAGCACGGCTCCTTGTAATAGTTGGTTGCTTAACGAGCTCTTAAACTTTCACTTTGTCTTGCTCTGCTGAAATATTTTTGCTGCAGAACCAGACATCAAAGATATAGCATAGCTCCAGACACTGGGGCTGCGTCCCCAACCGCTATGTTATCTGTAGGAGAGCAACATATTGTTTTGTTTTTATGAGATCCTGTAAAAGGAAAGCTGATACTTAGGAAAAATGATATGCCCCGAGCAATATACTGGCCGGATTAAGCTTACCTCCAATACTTGTGATTTTGAGGTATCTCTACCAAGTTTCAGTCTAAACACACTGGGGCTGCGCTCACGTGGGAAGTAGAAGTGGGTGCAAGCTCCAATCCACACCAATTTCCTGCCCGATGTTGCTGTGGGTTTGGCTCACGGAGGTCTTATTTTGATCCTACTGTGCTGGCCCTCTTCCCAAGGCAACACGTGGGGCCAAACCCACCCTCCCTCATTCATGCAGTTTTCCAGAAATTGCCTTGCTTATGTCTTGGCAGGAGATGCCCACTCAGTAATGCATTAAGGTCTCAGCTATCTTTACTTTGACAGCATTGCTTGAAAAACAGCAGAGGTATAACATGACCTAAGGCTCTTTCTAGAAGGGCTTTGGTGCTTTTTGCCTCGACTAAGGTGGGGATTTATAGATAATTGCATTCCAGTCAGCTTAGGCCAGCCATAGGTTTGCCAGAATCGCCATATCTCTTGTTGAATTGAACTGCAGGGAGAGTTATTGATGGCCACTTCACATTGTGGTAGCAATAATTTGGAAAAATGAGCTTACTGTGTTCAAGAATGGGTTGAGACAGTGACATAGAATCATAAAATCCTTTGAGTTGGAAGGGACCTTTAAAGGCCATCTTGTCTGACTCCCTTGCAATGAACAGGGACACCTACAGCTCCATCAGGTGCTCGGAGCCCATCCAGCCTGACCTTGGGTGCCTCCAGGGATGGAGCATCCACCACTTCTCTGGGCAATCTGTGCCAGTGCCTCACTCCCTTATCATAAACAACTTTTCTCTTATATCCAATCTAAATAAAGCCTTGCAGATAATATTAGTGACAAATCAACAGTAACTCCCCCCCAGCTCTAAACATCACATGGCACCACAGCAACTCCTGGGGAGGCGACAGTAGCCGCCTCAGCACCGCTGCCCATTGAGATCTGGGATGAAATGGCAAAATCTCTCCTTTCACATTGTATTGCATATCTATTGGCCCAAACAGGAAAAGCAACACTGATAGATAAACGCCTCTACACTGGGATAGGGAGACAAAGAATGAAAAAATCTTCACTGAGTTCGTTCGTTCCCAGTCCTGCTTCCCCACCTCCCCTCCTGCCTGAGCATCTTTATTCTAAATCCCCAGTGAGTGATCAATTATCTTCAATTATCTGATTTTCTCAAGGGGAGAGTCCATCAAAATGGCTAGAAGCTATGCCAAATACAAAAGACAGGGCTTGGGTGAGTTGACTGCTCTGTTTCCAAAGTGATGGGAGTTCCTTCTCACACCTGGCTGTATTAAAGGCACTAAAATAAGCTACTGGTGTATAAGGTACTTCACTTATTCTTGCCTGTAGCCACTGTTATTTTCTGTCATATCTGGATTAGACTTGAGGCTTCTTCGTTGAGATTGAAAATGCGTTTACAATAAAGTAACAATATTTATTGTCTCTGATCCACATCATTGAGAATACTACCTGCAGATAGGTAATATTTTTCGAAAAGCTGGTAGCAAGCTCCTTGTTAACCAAAGAGAGGTGCACACCATTCCTAGCACAATTTTGTATTTCTGGAAAGATAGGCTGATTGGAAAAGTTATGCAAGATTGGTGGGGCATAAGTCTGTACTCAAGCTCGGTTATTAAGTTTTGGTCTGTGCACGTTGAATTTATTTTTTGTTATTTTGAGAGGATGGGGGGAGAGGGAGAAGATCATAGGATCTTCAACACAGAACAAGACAAAGTAGTAATGAGAGAGATTACTGCTGTATAGTCTTTTGCAGATGGCACAAAGATGTTAGATATGAACTCTGCCTGCCTGCAGAGGTATGTCATTGCCAGAAATTTAGTTGCTCCTTTTTATTGCCTCTGCAAAGGTAAGAAAAATTCAAAGTGAAGCCGTTATTCTGTAAGGTCTCCTTGCAAATCCGTGGGATTTTGCTCACAGGACCATAAAAATTGCCATGCTGGGTCAGATCAATGGTCCATGTAATCCAGTATTCTCTGTCTGACAGTGACTAATACTGTATGTTTTGGTACGTCACGGGAAAATGTAAGAAACCTTTCACAACCAATTATGGAACAACCTTTCCATAGAGGTAGGCTCATCCTAACCTCTGGCAGAAAACTTTGGGTTTTTTCCTAAGCCTACCAGACTTGTGTCTTTAACTCTTGTGAGATCTGACTCTGATTGCATTCAATATTCACAGCAGCACAGAATCACCTAATGGCTGAGGCTGGAGGCACCTCTGGCCATTCTGCATCCTGGTGGCCCTGCACTGGGCTCTCTCCAGTATGCCCAGACCTCTATTGTACTGGGGGGGCCAGAACTGGGCCTGGCACTCCAGGTGCAGCCTCAACCAGCACTGACCAGAGAGGAAGGATCACCTCTCTCCTCCTGCTGGTGATGCTTTGCCTAATGCAGCCAGGAATGCCGTTCAGTTCTATTTTATTTTTTCCAATCTGAGTAAGTTTTATTTTAAGAGTATTGTGTTGTAGTGAATTTCACAGGTTAAACTGTCTTTAGAAGCATTCCTTTTATTACTTCTAAACTTATTGCCCTTCAATTGCACTGGATGGTTTTTGTTTTGATTTTATGAGTGGGAGTAAATAAGACTGCCAATTTACCTTCTCTGAAGCACTCAGGATGTAATATACTCCCATCAAACACCTTTTTATTCACCTTTTCTTTAAGCCAACTGTTCCTGCTTTTTTGGTCTCTCTCTCCTTTACAATCTTCCTAATATACTGCTTGCTGTGGGAGACTTCTCCCACCCTGAAAACCTCCTATTTCTTTATATATAAGTGGAGTTACTTATTTAAATGCTTTCCCTTCTGGTTTCTGATTTCTAATTAAAAACAAACAAACAAAACCAAAACCAAACAGCTGTGATGACTTTGGCACCTGAAGCTGATTTCTGACGGTCAGATTGGGAATGACCTGAAGTAGCCACTCAATCCCTGCCAGTTGCCTGTCGTCATTGCCAGGTGTGCTATCAGACATTTGTAGAACTGTTCTTAAAATCCCATTTTACATACTCTACCAGTGTATTTTCATCTTCATAAAGTGTAGATTTGCACTGAGCACAAGATTTCCCTGATCTGTTCATAGTGACCAACCACTTGTCCTGTAAATTCCTCCAGAACCTCACAATGTGTGTGGCTCTTCAACTTATGTTTTTTCACCTATGATTTCCCCACTTGCATTTCCCCACACAACGGTTCAGTTGCTTGCTTTGTGCTGGGGGATGGTTCTGCCTTTCATCCTCAGCCTCCTCTAGTCCTGACTGTCACTGTTTTTGTGCCATCTGCCAGTGTTGCCACTTCTCTCTTCCTTGCTTTCCTCAGTCAGTGAAAGGCATATTAAATGGATTCCATTCATACTCCTTTTCCTTAATATTTTCTGTCAAAGAGGGTTTTTTTTTAGAAGTCCACATTAAATATAATCAACAGTCTCTTTATCCACATTTTTGTTAAGCTCAGTGTAGATTGGAAAAGACTAGCAGACTGGGAAAGCATGTTTACGTCTGTTCCACCATGTACATATGGCTTATCTGTGATCTTTTGTAATGCTGTTATAACACTATTTCCCTTTCTAGCTAACTGACTAAGGGTCGTTGGCCCACCA
>NC_034409.1:190253115-190260407 GCF_002078875.1 Numida meleagris | reverse complement strand
CATCCCATCCCATCCCATCCCATCCCATCCCATCCTATCCCATCCCCTCCCCTCCCCTCCCCTCCCTTAAGCATGAATAAGCATCTTCCCTTTCTGTGACCGGCATCAGCTTAAATTTCCAGCAGCAGTCATGCAAAGAACACCTCATCGTTAGAAGACACATTCTGTACACTTGATTTTAATCATGTAGTCTCAGCAGTGAGGCACTGTTTGTAAAAGTAATAATACTCTAGCACCTTTGGAGTGTAAGTGATTGACTGAGACTCTTGCTTTCTTGGGACAAGTCACCTTCTAGAGTTACTGATCGCATGCTACTGAATACTAGGGCTGCCTAGAGGATCAGCTTGAATCTAATGACTCGGGTCTGCGTAACTGAAGTTGCCCGAGATGGACCTTAGTCTAAGTGACTGGAGGTTCATTAACATAACGTCTTTCTTATGGTCATCTATAATATTAAAATTCAACTCAGATGCTGCTTTTAGATATGTGAGAACTGCAGGACTCAGAAAACTGGTTAGGGGTTATGGAAGCTGTTAAGAAAGGAAGCATTTCTGTGCCATGCCAGTACCAGAGCACTGACACAGGGACCCAGAGAGGGGCTGGGAGCTGCTTCCTGGGGAGCTCCAGAAGCCCCTGTGTGTGTTGCAGGGCACCCTGGCTCTGGATGTCCCTGCTGGGCCAGAGAGACCCTGAGGTGCCTCCAGCCTCAGCCAATCAGTGAGTCTGTGATTTTGAATTAAAGTCTATTTGGGATCATCTAAGTACATTAAATTGTTTTTTAGAGTTGGCTTGGCAATCTCACAGTAGGAAGAAATAAAAAAGTAGAAAGTAAAGAAGAAATACAGGAGTTAAGAACCACTTAGTTCCAGACCTCAGAAATTTGTTAGCAGGGATGGTTCAAGTCCTGAAATCTGTACTCACCCTCTCAGAAATGCTGTCCAACTTGCTACAGAAGTATGAAGGTATTACAAGTACCATACCCTACTGTGCACAGTATATAGTCAACCTGAGAACTTCACTTCAGGAGTCTCCATAGGATGATTTCAGGAGAATATTTAGGAGCCATTTTTTTTAGAAGAACAATTGTCTAGCAAAGGTTTTATTTGCTTTATATACATGTATACCGTGTCTATACGCCATCACACCAATTTTATATATATCTAAACAAATATTTTAATGCTACTTACTTTTATTTCTCTAGAAAAACAATTGAAAAAATTAGTAAGTTTGGCGTTCCGTTGACTGTGGATATGAGATCCTGTCAGTGGGAAATGTAGCAAGGAAATTGTGTTATGTGGTGGGATGAGAAAAACCCTAGGCTGTATGTCTCAGGAGAAATCAATGCACCGTGTCTTTTAATGTCATAAAAAATACTTCTCAACAAGATGTATTCAGAGTAGCATTACCAAAAAACTGAGCTTCTAATGGCCTGTATTGATTGGGGCAGAAACAAGAGACAATCCAGAGGATACTCTTGTATGAAACAATTGGAAGTATCGTCGCCTACCTGTACTCTGAGAAGATTTAGTGAGGCTGCCCCAAACTAAATATCTGTGGAACCATCATCGAAGGAAACACAGCCATTTGCTTCACTGAGAAACTGATCTGCTGAGCCTGAAAGAGGCTTCTCAATCACCTTCTCTGAGGTACTCATAGAATCACAGAACCACCAAGGTTGGAAAAGACCTACAAGATCATCCAGTCCAACTATCACCAATAGTTCTCACTAAACCATGTCCCTCAACACAATGTCTAAATGTTCCTTGAATGCCTCCAGGGTCGGTGACTCCACCACCTCCCTGGGCAGCCCATTCCAGTGCCTGACCACTCTTTCAGAAAAGTAGTGTTTCCTAATGCCCAGCCTAAATCTCCCCTGGTGCAACTTGAGGCCATTCCTTCTCATCCTATCATTAGTTACAAGAGAGGAGAATCATCTAGGCTGAAAAAGACCTTCAAGATCAAGACCAGCCATTGACCTGACCTACCAGTTCCCATCTCTAAACCATATCCCTTAATACCACATCCAACATATTTTCAATAGATGCGGGAATGGGGACTCCACCACTTCCCTAGGCTGTCCATTCCAGTGCTTAAACTGTGCTTTCTTTCTGAAGTGCAACACACCCGCTGTCCTTCTCAAAGACTTCCTTAACCGTTCTGTTGCCCTCCTTAGCATCCCTCAGAGTTTTGCACTGGGAAATGAGGACAAGAGTCCCCTTGAGGGACAGCAGCCCTAATGACTTCTGCCACTCACAAAGAAAAAATGACTGCTTTGGGGAACAAATCCACAGGGGCTGTGGGACTGTCCCTAGGAGAGGACACATAGTCAGATGCAGCTGTGTTTTGGAGGGCTGATCGCATGCCATCAGCAACACCATTTTAGCTCAGAAGGGTGGATGCAGGTCCTGTGTGGCTGGAGGGGGCAATGTCATCTGATGCAGAAGTGCACAGCACGTTGGCTGATGCTGAGAGGGACAAAAATGCACTCGTATGAATTTACTTCTGAGTGTCTAGAGGCTCACTCCTAATTGCAAGATGGAAAATGTTGCTGTGTGATTCTTTCCTTAAGGATTACATTGGATTCACTGAATTAAAGCATCACGGAATGGCTGAGGTTGGAGGTCCTTCTGGGTCCATCTGGCTCAACTCTGTCCCAGCAGGGACACCCAGATCAGGGCGCCCAAGACTCTGCCCAGAAATTCCTCTATTTTTATTGTTAAATTCCTCTATCTCACAAGGAGTGAGCTAAGAGGACTGAGCCCCGGACAGATGCCCTGTGGCAACTCAGTGGTATTTGTTTTTTTGCTCATATCTTCCAACAACCTTGTAATGGGCACAGACCATGTTGGCAGCCTCTTGACTCACCGCTCCACTGCGTTATTGGGATGAGAGCTGCTAGGAGCCATGGCCAAGGGCATTAAGAGCCCAGAGGAGTGTCTGAACACCAGCCACACAATGCTGTAAAGGGGCCGGGATGAATATTTTGGGTAAGGGCCAGCTGACTGTAGACTCTAGCAAAGGAAACTGGTCTGTGACTAGCCCCTGGGTGAGTATGCATTTATTCGATGTAAAATTAATATACCTAAAGTAAACAGAGAGACAAAGAGACAGACTTTGGAGCGATGTGAAGAGGTGACAATAAACGGGGATGATAAAGAGCATAAAAAAACTCTGCAGGCAGCTGTAAAAATCCCCATTCCCCAGTGGCTATTTTGCAGAGAGCTGGTTTTTTTCTCTCGCCAACAACAAAGACTGAAGGCAGATTTTGTAGCAGGGTGAAGGGCTGTGTCGGGGGATGATCAGGAGGAGCAAGGTGCTAAGCATCGCATGGGGCATTTTAACTGGACTTGGGGAGTACTGCTGTTTTGCTGCTGCTGCTGCAGACGCTGGAATCCCCCCCAGCTATTGAGCCCTTGCCAAGTTGTTCAGCACTCTGCGGACAGACTCTGCTTCTTGTTCGTGTTTGCTGATCTGATGCAATTCCTGGTGCTTAGTGGTTTAACAGAACTCTTTGGGAGACACTCGATTTATCTCTGATAAATCACTGATGAAATCTAAAGTTCAGTTATAAAACGAGGGCTCAGCCACAGCTGTATCAAAGGTTTTCGCTGGCTTAGGAACACACTAGTGAAGATCCTTCAAATGATAACCCTGTGCCGTTCAGGTCTTGTTTCAGGATTTTGTTCTTAAAATGCAACTATTGCTTTTGGCTAATGATTAGAAAGGTCTGTACATTCATACAGTGCATGACCAGCCCTGTCCTCCATCAGCTCTCAGCTCTCTCGTGCACACAGCGAAGCAGCTGGGTGCTGGATGTGTTGCTGGCTTAGGTCATTCCAGGGATCTCCACCTATTTGCTTTGCATCTGATAAAAATAACAGCCAGTGACACGAGCAACAGCTCTACGAGGTATTTTTGAGCTGTGCTGTGTATACCTGGAAACACTGCTGAATAGGGATGAGAACCACACTGCAAATACTTTTCCCCAAGAGTTCAGTGCTCATCTCCCAGCCTTTGTAATCTGCCTCAGATATCTCGCTGTGGATCTGCCCCAGCGCACTGCATTTAGCAGCACATACCTGCAAAGCAGGCTTTGCATTTGGATCCAAACGCACACTGAAACCAGTAGGAGATACACAGGATGAAGCCAACGCCTGATTATTCCTTTGTGCATATCTGCTATATCCCAATAACAGATGGAGAGATGTTTCTCCAGATCTTGACCTCCTTTACACCTCTACAATGCAGCAACTCCACCCGCTTCTTTGTTTAAGCGTCCTGAAAGGTGATACAATTGTGGGGAATGGTTGTAGCCCTGCTTTGCACACTCACTATGCATTCCTCGTCATCTCCATGCATTTCTTACGTGACACTAAAGAGGAAATAACATCAACACAGTTCTGCCTTCTTGTCTTCCAGGCATGATTTATGTGCCTCATGCAGCAGCTCTAGGAGAGATTATTCTTATTTATATGATGTTCTAGCATAGTTTCTCCTGCAACTAACTCCTTGGATACCTCTAAATAGAAGCAAAACCTGAGTAGAAATGAATCACAGCACCATCAGCTGGCTGAGGCTGGAGGCATCTTGGGGTCCCTCTGTCCCAACCCTGCCCCAACAGGGATGCCCAGAGCAGGGTGCCCAGCACCACGTCCAAGGGCTTTTGGAGATCTCCAAGGAGGAGAATCCAGCCCCTCTCCTGCTGCAGTACAGTTCCATCAGTGCGCTGCTACTTGAATAACGAGCCTTGAGGGATGGTTCATTCAGATTTGACAAATCTGCTCCTAGTCAAATAAAGCTAAATTTACAGCAGGACACTTCTAAACCAAAAGTAACAACTGCAAGAAAATAAAAAAAAATAATGCATACACACAGACAAAGAACACCAAACCAAACCAAAATCCCCACAGTACCTATTAAGCTACTTTGTACGGTACTTTTGCTTAAGTTAGGAAAATAAAGGCTGAGGAGGAATATGCAATATTTCAAGCAGGTAAACACTGGCAAGGGAGAAAAACAACAGCGCTAAAAGAAAATTTTGGCATTGGAATAAATTAGTATAAAATGGTATGAATAATTTTAAGCTGAAAATGAGCTGAACATTTCTAACCGTCTGAAGAATAAAGCAACTGTCTCCAGTAAAAGTGATGGGAGTAAGGTGCCAATTTGGCTTAAGGACAATGAATATTGAAAGGAAAGGGAAAGGGAAAGAGAGGGAAGGGAAGGGGAGGGAAGGGAAGGGAAGGGAAGAGGAGATAATGAAAATAGAGAAGGAAGAATGGAAAGAAAGATGGATGGAAAGAAGGAAGAATGGAAGGAAGGAAAAAAAGAAAATAAAAAGAATGAAAGAAAGGAAAAGAGAGAGACAAAAAAGAGTGGGAAAGCAAGAGAAAATGAGAGGGAAAAAGTGAGAGAAGGAAAGAAAGAAAAAGGAAAGGGAAAAGAAAAAGAAAAAAAAGGGGAAAGAAAAAAAGAAGAAAAGAAAAAGGAAAGGGAAAAGAAAAAGAAAAAAAAAGGGGAAAGAAAAAAAGAAGAAAAGAAAAAGTAAAAAAAAAAGAAAAGGAAATAAAAAAAAGAATAAGAAAAAGGAAGAAAAAGAAAAAGAAAGGAAAAAGAAAAAAGAAAAGAAGAAAAAAGTGTAATAACCTCTTAAACCAAAACCAGCTACACCTAAAGCCCAGATGACTTCAGAGAAGCTGATTTACTAAAGCTTTCTAACGTTTCACATAATCAATTGCATCTCACCATTGCCTGACTATTGTTTAACATACAAGAGCAATATAGTTCCAGACCTTGCTTGGGGCAGGTAATGATGGTGTGTTTGTGTGAGATGGAGTAGTAATTCATTTCAGACATGGAGGTAATTCATTGCAGACACTCTTTAAGAGACTTGGGAGAGAAAATAAAATGACAGATGATTTTACAATAGTTCAGGATTTTTTTTTAACTGCTGACCCTGGAACTGGTAATAGCAGGAAATGGAAAGATTAGCATAAAGAATGGCCATTGATACTTGGGGTCTGATAGCCATTTTTGCTGAGCCTCTATAGTTATTTTGAAAAGAATCAAGCATTAAAAGCAGCTAGCACTTTCTTTTTTGCACATACACAGTATTGCAACCCTTATGGAAAGTGTAAAGTGGGTAAACAGGAATTATGCCAAAGGGTTTCACAGCAATAACTCTCATAAAACACACATAAAACACGACAGAGAAGTAAGTCTTTTCTGTTCTATATTCGGTAAGACCATTCAGAAACTTAGAGAGTAGTCATCAATTTACATCAAATTATTTTTCTCCATGAGTAGAAAGGATAGATTTTGTCTGCTTTGTAGTACAGTGTGGCTCGGTGCAGTAAATGAGAATAGCGGACGTTCATATCCAGACAAATAGTCTAAATACTAGGGAAAGAGTCTAAATATTCGAGGGAAGTCAGAGATGGAGATAATAGGAGGGTACAGGGAATGCCCTTAAATGCAATAATAGTCAAGATGATCGTTTAAGACGTGCCCTCAGAGCTTGAGTAGTTTATGGACGAGTGACCATTAAAAGATACTGCAGGGATCATGATTTATTAAATCCGGTTCAGCTCTGCAGTGCAAAGGTGCCTGTCCAAGTAAGAGCAATTCCAACAGAACTACTTTGTGCTACAAATGAACAGAAGTGGATTAGACTTATTCACACCTGATCTGCTCGGTTCAGCCTGCAGATTTACCTCCCACCTCAACAGACACTTCTACAGCTTAACCTCAGGGCCGAAAATCCGGGTGTTCCTTTTCCCTATCACTGTTCTGAGTTTATTGGACAATTTCAGTGGTGCAACAGGTAATCCACTGCGTTTTTGTATAGCTTTGCAGGTGAAAGATGCAAAATGAGTGCTGTGACTTGAACAATGTCCTAAATAGCCTCGTATTTGTTCCCATTTCCTAACCACAGGAGTGGAACATGGTGTGAAAACTACTTGGGAAAGGATTGATTTTCATAGAATCATAGAATGGCTTAGGTTGAAAGGGACCTTAAAAATATCTAGTTTCAACCAGTTTGGGGGGAATATCATCAATAGATGGCACAAAATAGACAAATTTGATGTGGTTAATAATAACAATAAGCAGCTACTTGTGTGGCTTTGGATCTTGAGCACTATGAGTTCCTACAAGAGCAAAAGCAAGGAGATATGGGATAAGGAAATGAGAACTGCTGGAACTGGACATTTTACTTGTCCTGATCTCAAGCCTAGGAAAATCCTGCAGCATTCTCACCTCAGTGGGAAATGGAAAGATGAGGACAAGAGAGG
>NC_034409.1:190162347-190252784 GCF_002078875.1 Numida meleagris | reverse complement strand
AGGGAAGGGAAGGGAAGGGAAGGGAAGGGAAGGGAAGGGAAGGGAAAGCAGTTGGATATCATGTTTCTGTCCTAATTGTGTCCTAAATGCATTTTTCAGGCACAAAGAAGGAGGATGCAGTTCCTTCTACATCAAAAGGAAAGTGAATTTTATGAGTCATAAAAGAGGAAGAAACACGGTAATGTTAGCTTAATGTGATAAGAAAAATTAAAAAGATATGAAGACATTCAGGGTTTATTCTGAATCACATGGAATCAAGGGAGCTGGAGGTGTTCAGCAGCTCTCTGCACCAGGCTTTTTGTCAGGGAGTAGCATCCTCAGTGCACCAGGAAGGGGCAGTCCCCATATAGCAGGCAAGACATAGCATGTCTCACACAAAAATGTGGAAAAAAAAACGTGTACAGGAAATATCTTCCTTTTCTTGTATGCTGTTCACTTTAAGGCCTGATTCTACAATCACTTGCTGCTTGACTTGCTTCCTGACACCACAAGGAGTCCCATTTAATTAACCTGGCAGCCTACGGGGTGAAAATAGATTGGAGCTTGTAAGCGTGGAGATTGACAGTCTCTGCAAGCTGCCTCGGTTTGCTTAGCTACAGACATTATTGTTTCTCAATTATTTGGACCGTATGATTCCAGGTTGTACATCCAGTGGCTGGCTGCAGCTGCAACAGTAGTGGAGGAGGACTGGGACTGTTTGACATGGAGCATCAGCAGTTCACCTCTCTCTCCTGTGTTATATTGGGTATTGAATGGCCTCTGGCTAATCGCAAACCTTCTTAACATTTTCCTCTGAGAAAACAGATGATCAAATGCAAGAAAGCCTACTCATTAAAACAAGTGCTGGGAAGGTTTTGTTCTGTTCAGACCCATCCCTGTGTTTGAGTACCCATAGAATCAAGTGCTATTAAGCTGAATAGCATCTGTTTACCATCAGCTTTGTCTGAAACTTCTTTTTTTTTTCAAGTTAATAAAATCGGAGTTTGAGAACTGGTTCTGATTAGGCAGGTCAAATAGAGAAAACACTCTCTAAGGCCAGAATATTCCTGGGGATCCCATCTCACAGCAGAACAACAAGCAGAAGAGTGGCAGATGAAGGCAGACAGAAGTGTGCATGGGTGTTGCTGGGTGGCGGGTTTGGGGATGCGGCCACAGTGTTGCAATGGGAGGTGCACAAAATTATAGATGAGATATTTTGGCATTGGGTGCCAAGCCAGTAGTGTTATGTAATGGAGAGGATAATGGTAAGGAAGGTGAAAAAGGTGAAAGAAGAAGAATGGACAGCCAGGGGTGGAAAGACAGACATCATCTCCATTTACCAAAGTTAGTACTGCTGCAGCAAGTGTGATTCCTTCTTATCTGTTTGTGCACTTTTGTGGGTGCTGCAGAACGAAACTATAAATACTTGTTATAAAAATAAAGCATGATGCACAGGCAAAGCAGGTGAGACAGAGCCAAGTGTTAAACGCTGATATTTGGGTGGTTGGGTGGTTGCCCACATTACAGAAGTTTGTCGGAGATGTAGATGTCTTTGCAGCTTCTTCTCTGGGGGAAAGGAGTTTCTGATGCTTGGACACCTAAGCAAACCCCTCTCTGTTCCAGCTGACACCCCACTGCAGCTGCCCTGTCTTTGTGTGGACCCCCAGTGAGGGATGTGTGGATCCTGGAGCCTACTGATGTGGACTGGCTGATATCTCAGCTCCTCGTGCCCATTATTTGGAACAGACAAACAAGGCCACCCCAGAGACAACGTTAAGCCATGCATGGCTTGTGGCTCCTTACCACACCTGCCACATTACTAGCTGCGTCTTGTCATAGTTTGGTTTCATCCTTACTGCTTTTACCTTAAAAAGGATGGATAGCTCTGCTAGGACCTCATGTAGGTGCTAGGAGTGTGAATTCCTCCCTTCTCCATGCATCTAGGATAGCTCAAGGAACATTGCTACAAGGGTCAACCCTTCCTTCTGGCTCCTCTTGATCTTCCCTTGTGCCTTGGACAGTTTGACACCTTTTTTCAAGTTATTAAAGAATTAATATCTTTGTCCTAATGTCCCCAAGAGGGCCACCCAATAGCCAGCATATCAGTGGTGATGAGGATACAGACGGTCTCATCCACACTCCTCCTGGATCCATCCTTGAACTGAACAACCCACCAGGGTTGCTTTCTCTTTGAAGAACAACACTGTAGACCCACACTATGAACTTCTGCTAAAACCAGTAAGATTATTTGGCTCTCCTAGCCGCCAAATTCACATCCAATCAACAGGCTGCACGTTTTATGTTAAGCGACCTGGAAGATCTTCTCTCTCCAGCATGCAGAAATTTGCTTTCAAAGAAGTATTTGAAATAAAAGCTCTTTTCGTGGTATCTAATACAGCACAGATTTTTTCACCAGGTTTCTCTGCGAGGAGCCCAGGGTCGTGGAATCTTTTCTCCACATCTGGCCGGAGCCAGGGTTTGGAAACGCTGTGATTGGAGTAAAACATGGCTCTGAGAAATCGTATGATGTCTGTGCCAAGTTTTATGGAGAAATCTAATTCTCGGATTTAAGCACAAAAGCTGGGTTTAATCCATTACTGGCATAGACTTAAAAACAATGTAACACTTTATATATTGCCTTAACTCCATCACACGCACGCGGATTATTCTGCTTTATAAGTGCAGTATATTTGATACTTATTGGGAGCTAGAGGAAAATGCAGGTTTATCTACCACAAAAATGCAATCAACATTTCCACGCATCTTTGGGGATTTAAAGGAATTTTTTATTAAAATTAGTTTTGCTGCTTGGGAACTAGTTTTTGCTCGCATCCATTGAGAAACTGCCCGTCAATAGGAAGGATTAGCCTGTAGGAGCACCAAAGGCAAGATGGACGGTGGCTGTGAGGTTGGATTCTGTGATTCATACGTTGCAGAGTAAATAATAGCATAACATGGGGATACATATGGGCAAATGAAGTCCAGTATGAAGTATGTAATTGCAGCGGAGAAGGGAGCTGAAGGACTTGCATAATGTGAGGACTTGCTTTCTTTAACAATAACAACGTTAACCAGTTCATTACATGAACAGAAGGGAATGTGATATTTGATGTGATATATTAAATAGGATTGGAAAGAAATCTCATTACGTGGATTAAAATAACCACAGGCTAAGAGCAAGGATAGCTCATTATATGGAGTGCACAGATCTGTGTTTGGAGATCTTTTGCTTGTGTCCAACACAAAGTAGTTAAAAAAAATAACTGTTATTACAAAGCTTTATTTCTATATACAGAGCTCTGGAAGCTGATGGCATTGCTCTGGTGCATGTTTATATTCATGTCTATGTGATCAGGTGTACATCTGTCCTTCTCTATGTCCTTAGGAATTGGACTCGATCCTTATGAGTCCCTTCTAACTTGATATGTTCTATGATTCTATGATTCACTTAAAATCATGAATCTGTTGGAGAAAAGAACAGTCTTTGTAACCTATTGTGATAGAGGCAAATACATTTCATTCAAGGGATGTGCTGAGAGCACACAGAAAAGGAAAGGGCTGAATTCAGGGCCTGTAGAAGTCTGTAGGAGCTAATGAGCCCTCACTGTCATGGGCACGAAGCCATATATGGCTCCCAAAATAAAAACTCTCCTTTCTCTCTTCTCCAACCCCTCCCAGCCTGTCTAATGTACTGTTCTAAAGTACTAACAAATCTAATAAGCTTATCTCATGTGGAAAATAAAAGACATAAACAACACTATACCCGTGGGTAAAAGATCTCTCTGGATGTGTTGTGGTCAATTGCCAGCCCCTGCATCCCATGCTGGCAAGAAAACAGCATGGGACAGTAATCCCAGTGCTATCCTTTATGCACAGAAGGGAGCGCACCGAAGGGTCTCCATCTCCCCCTCTGCAAAGTGAAAATCGTCATAGGAGGTTCTAATTATCCTGCAGCAAATTAAATGACAAAAGCAGCATGAGCCTCGAAGGCTCTCTGCTGTAGAGTGCAGTTTCTGGTGGGGTTTTTGTTGTTTTGTTTTTATTCTCTGGCTTAATGCACTGCTTGTCATTACCAAACACTTCGGTTTAGCTGGTGCATTGCAGCCTGGGTGGGGAATCACATGGAAGTAGTCGATATATTTCCCCGTGGAAGCATGGGAAAGGCATGTCCTATCCTGGGCAATATACAAGCCAGAATCAATTATGAAAGCCAGTTATCCGATCAGGAGAAGCAAAAAATCAGCATTTTGGCTCTGCGTTTGGCAGTCCGGTTGCTTGTCTGCTCCTCAAGGATCCCTTCCATGTAGGAGCTGCCTGTGCTGTTAAAGCAAACTCCCAAGGACAGAGTAAGCGCCTTACGTGTGAGACTTAACTTTTCATTAATAACAGGACACGATCCAAACAGTTAGCTTCAAAGCTAACATGAACAGAAAGGTCTTCAGATACACATCAAGGTACAATTTCCTATCTGTCTCTAGGATAGCTTGAGGTGCACAGCAGAAACACAGAATCGTAGAATCATGGAATCATTAAGGTTGGAAAAGACCTCTAAGATCATCAAATCCAACCGCCAACCCATCACCGCCATGCTCACTAACCACGTCCCTAGACACACTCTTAGGTAGATACATTGCAGCCCTATGCAGAGTGCTGCTCTGAGCCTCGTGGCATCGGCAGATTTCCTCTTGCAGGAAGCAAGACTGGGCTCAAGTATATAAGAGAAATGAAATGATCCCGATCTGTTTGGCTTCATTAAATGTAACACCGAGAAATGGGTGAGGGCAAATATTCAGTGCTCTGGAAAAGAGCAATTGCAGTTCAGAAGGTCTGATGTGGAGGAGAGCTTGGCACGTGCAATTGAGCCAAATCTCTGCTTAATCTAAATTGATATATACATGTCATAATCAGACACCTGAAAAAAAAAAAAAGAGTATATACTTGCATATGTTTATGCACACATACTTGTTGTCTTTCATACTAAGGGAATTCAGGCTTTTTAAGCTTATTTGCTACTTTCTATCCAACAACACCTTTAGCTCATTTAAGGTAGGCAGGCAAGCTTTCTCCACCTGTTTCCTAATGGCCCAGTATTAATTTCTCCAGTAGTGTGGGGTACCTTATAACTATTATCGTATCAATATTTGCCAGCTGTAACACAGAACAATAATTTCTGGCCACTAATGCAGTCATCCTGTGTATCTCAGCTCCCAACACACGAGATCAGACAGTGATGCAGTAACCTTCACATTTGTGCTGAAAATTTTGATCTAGGCAGTGATTTCTTAAAACTTTGGCACTTCCCCGCGTTGCCTCACTTTGTAGGGCATTGTTGTTGGTTTATAAGAGAAAGACAGAAAATACAGTCTTGGCAAGCTCAAAACTACAAGGTGGAGAAAGGAAAGCAATATGTATTCCTCTTTTGTTAAAGTCTCCTGATTATAAAGTGAATGTCATGGTTTTCAAAGGAGATTTGAGGTCTCTCAGTGCTGCTCTTTGACAATGAAGACAACAGACATTTTACCAGTTGTCCGTGACACAAAAGCAAGATTGCCACCATAATTTTCAACCTGTGGGTGGCAAAATTTCCTCTGTTTGAGAAGTTATGAGCTTCTAAGTTGCTTCCAATATATACAATATACAATAAAGTAAATCCAATAATGCCTACCACTGTCTTCAGTACTCTGATCCACTTCCCTTCCAGCGCATAATTTAACATAAAGCTCCATCTCCTACAGGATGTAATCTGGTATGCTGGGAAAGCACACTGCAGGACAGCAGTTATTTCATACAGTGAGGGCTGAGAGAAGTATATTTTTTTTCCCCTGCAGGGTTCACGACACTGCTTTTATTTATTTTTTTTCTGCAATACTTCAACAAGTTCTCTTCTGAGGACTGCAGCTGCAGTTTGTCTTCCCAAAGAGCTGTGCTCGCCAAGATGCCATACGCGCTCTTGGGAGTGGAGGGAGAAAAAATGACCTTAGTAGTTCTCCTTGCCTACCTCTAGTCAGCCAGCCATGACTCTTGGGAACTATCACGAGTCAGAAGTGGTGCAATGTGCTTCTTCTTTAGTGACCAATTTGTTTCACTGAGACTCAGAACTAGCACAAAGTGCTCTACTTTAACTAGAGTGGAGCTGGAGACCTGCTGAGGATGTGGCCACTTCTGCTGCCCTTGACACTGGTTGGGTCCCAAATTCCTCCCTTGTCCATTCTAAAATGGGAATTTCTCCCCAACCCCTTCACCTTCCTTTGAGACTTTGGGCTTCTACTGTTTCCAGATCAAGAGAGCCTTTCCATTCTGTTTTGCTTTTGAATGGAAATCTGCTCTGTCAACATCAAAACCGGGCTTTAAATTGATGTTTGTTGTTCACCCTTGACTGTTGAATCAGGAATCAACACCACAAAAGAGAAGATGTGTGACAAGCCAGAAATCATTGCCTAGTCACTGTTGTTTGACAGCTCTGTCCTCACCCACCAGCCCATCCTGCAGCTGGAGTGCCTTTACAGGTATCACTTCCCAAATCTCAAAAGGAATTGCTCTGAGCAGTCACCCAAGCAATGACAAAATTTGAAAATTTGTTTTGTGAGGATGCAAAGGCCACTGGGATGGGAAGGAGGAGGAGGCAAAGCATGAGAATATGGCTCAAAATCCTAGGACAGAACAGAAAATGGTGGGGAAAATCTCTTTGTCGCATGTCTGGTCTAAAGAGGAGGTGGGTGTATTTAATGCTGCTGGGTGTTTGTGTGTTCCTCCCTCTCCCCAACATGCTGCAGCTTTTTAACAGAGATATTCTCAACAGAATATGTGATATACATATATACATATATGTATATATATATAAATGAGCATTGATCACCAGATTTGGAGGTAATTTGGGAAGTGCAATAAATATTCCTAGAGTGGAATATAAATTAAATCTTCTGACTCAGAAAAGTCAGTAACATATGGTTTGAAAAAGACTGCGTAGCATCAGGAAAAGTGAGATATGTGTGCCAAGCCTCCCACATGTCTTGAATGTACAGATGGGGAAGATGTAGTGTCCCTGAGACCTTAACTTGGTCCTTCTGTGGTCAATGATGAAACATCTATGAATGTTCGGACAGAACTCAAATCTACTGCGGTTTGATATACATTTAAAAGCAAGACCTAGCGTTGTATTTGTTTCTGTGCTTGCTGGCATCACTGGGATGCCTGGGCTCAGCTCATCTGATGCTGGCACCTATTAAAATACACCCTTTAAAGAAAGGTGGTTAAATAGCTTTATAAATAAAACACTGGGCTGTCGTCACTGAACATGACGTTCACATGACACGCGAACAAGAAACGTACACAAAGCCTCAGAGTAGGTAGGATCAAATCACAGACAGCATACTGTCTCTGTTTTCAAGTGTTTTGAAAAGGGCAAACCAACCAGGATGCTGGGATAAGACTTTGATCCTCTCTTTGTAACAGTGCTATGCTTTTAAGTTGTTTTTTTTTGTGTTTTTTTTTTTTGAGTGCCAAACCACTCATGAGTTAAGAGAACACCACAGCGCAGTCCAGCATGAAAAAAAGCACACACCCCACAACCAGGTATAAATAATTCACCGCTGCAGAGCAAGGCTGGAGCACTACGGGGTAAGGCTGATGGAGAATTCAGCGATAGCCTTTGTAAATGTGGGCACGAAGCTTTTATACGACACTAACAGCAGTGCTAACAGGAGGGAGTGCCTCTATGTGTGTTTCACAAGGCTCGAAAAGACTGTAAAAGGCTCTGCAGAGACCCACATGTTTTATTTAGTAATCCCAGAACACAGCCCAGGAAATCTGGCCTCTTGGAAGAAAGACGCCGTAGATGAGAGATGAGAGGAGCTCCTGGGCCACGCACGAGACAAAGGGGGAAAATTCCCGCTGCATTTTTGTTCAAGGTACCATGAGTATCCTGAAAGGCTGATGTGTAAACAAAGAGAATCTGGCGAGGGCCAGCAGTGGCTCTTTCACCTTCATGTTAGACTTGACTGGAAGAGGATAAAAAGCTCTGTCGCAGAAGGATCTCTAAGAACTCATACTCACACTACGTGATGAGTTTTTCCTGGATAACTGGATTTGTGCAGCATCTCCTGAAGCCTGTACACTAGTTTGGCAATTAAGAGGCTTCAACCCAGGACAGCCATGGCAGAACTAAAAACAAATTTGATTTGCCTCATTCCTCCACGTTAAGGCCCTGTTTTCTTTCTTCTTGCTCAGACAAAGATGCTACATTTTTACAAGTCACATCAATGGCGAAAGATAGAAGCCAAAAACTGAAACCAACACCAAGACCAATGTAAAACTCAAGTCTTTTTAACACTATATGGCCCAGAATGATCCTCTTTGCTCTCTCATTGAGGGCTGGAGTATCAGAAAAAGATATTTTTCTGCCACATCACCTTTAGAATACAGGACATTTTAGAATATGGGAATTTTTGGGAAATTTATTTCTATGGTGCAAGTCCTTCTATTGTTACAGAATCATTTGAGTTGGAAGGGACCCTTGAAGATCATCTACTCCAACTCCCCTGCAATGAACAGGGACACCTACAGCTCCATCAGGTGCTCAGAGCCCCGTCCAGCCTGACCTTGGGTGTCTCCAGGGACAGGGCACCCAGCACCTCTCTGGGCAACCTGTGTCAGCGCTTCACTGCCCTTACTGTAAAAAATGTTTTCTTTACATCCAATCTAAATCTCCCCTCTTTCAGTTTGAAACCATTTCCCCTTATCACAACAGACCCCGCTCAAGATTCTCTCCCTTTCTTTCTCTGCACCCCACCTTTAGATACCGAAAGGTACTTCTCTATCAGTTCATCAACATACTTAACTTTTTAAATCATAAGAAGTAGCTCGTGGTTAATTGACTTGAAGAGGAATAAAAGAAGCTCACTATTTTTGTTTGTTTAATGTCAGTCTCTGAAAGCTGGATTCTGCAACTAGAGAGCAAACTCTCAGGGCCATGGATTGCCCTTTCTAACCGAGTGTATCACACTGCACAGCAGGATCCTGATAATTGCTTGAGGGCTTGAGGTGTTACTGAAGGAAAAACCATCACTGGAGTGCCAAACACAACTATTAACATTTGAATTATTTACAGACTGCAGGTGGGCTATCCATATACATCTGTCCTAACACTTATAATCTGCTTGCCATGAAATTCTTAACTGTATTTCATATACAGAACTTCTTGGAAGTGGTGTATATCCATGCAATAAGTTTCTCTACTCCAGAATGGGAATTCAAGTATGAAGGGCAATTAGGGCACAAGGAAATTAGGGACTGGAATTTACAATGCCATCACCTTTGTTATGATAGGAAATGATGCTCCCCCTCCCTGCAATGAGAGCATCAAGGATGCTGCTGTCCCACAGACTGAAAGCCTGAATTCAGCATCTCTGCATGGAGCCTCCAAGGACAAAACTGCATGTAAAAGAGCAAAGGCAGGAGTGCAAGGAAGGCCCAACAATTCGGCATCAAAGTGGTGTGCCGCCACTTGTAAAACCCTAACGTACAACATGTAGAGCAACAAGGAACTAATTGCAGTCCAGCCTAATTGTGCAGTGAGAAGCATTCAGCTGTTCACATTCTGAAAGCTGTTACTCTAGGGGAGCAGCGCAAGTGATGTTTTCCCCCAGATTTATAGTCTAGTGAAATCTCAATCTGTGGGTGTGACAAATACAGGTTGAAACAACACCTGTGTATCTGTGCTTGTAACATGTTCTCATCGTCCATCTGTGGTCTTATCTGGCACTGATCACCATAGAAACCCCACAGATCCTCTCACACTCCATTTAAACCATCCAGATCTTTACAAAATACAAAGAGTACAACCACTGCATAGAGCTCTGCATCATTAAACATCAGGTAATGGCCAAACCCCAACTGCTTCCCCCCCTTAAATATATGCAGGTTGTTTCCAACAGCTAAATACAGTGCTTGGAAACAACAGTCCCACTGAAATGGACTGTTAATGAATGATTTATTAGAGTGGCAGCAGCAGCTTTCACTGGGATCATTTCTTAATTAACAGCCACTAACTGGTTGATGTCTGTGAAGAAGAAAAAAAGAAAAATAAGGCAAAAAAAAAAATCGATGTTGTCTTTTTGCTTTTTTTTCGCTAAGGTTTTAGAAGTCTGCTGGTGCTCCCAGTTCCATTCCCACACCAGAGGTATCCCAGCCCTTGCAGCCATCCCAATCCCGATCATCATGAAAAATGTACAAATTAATCTGCTCTGTTTTTTTCTACCTGTATTTCATTCATCCCTGTCCCCGTATTGGTACAGAGGAGGAAATCACAGCAGGTTTAGGGAAGAGAGGAAAGACCCAGACCTTCATCATGAGGACATGCACAACACTTCACTCTTTTAAGCATCACTGGTGTCTCATCTGCTACTGGGTAAAAAGGAAGTGAGAAGAGGGAAGGATGCTGCTCTGTCTTGGGTTCAAGGCCTGGATCAGTGCAGCAAGAGCTGGAAATGTAAACAAGGATGCAGAAAAGTTTAAATGGTCCCTGCAGGGAAGAATCAAGCTTCAGACCTGAAACGCAATTAAGGACGGGGATCTATATTAAGGTATGTGATTCAGCACTTAGATGCATTTTGGGATAGTTCAGATGACAGGCTTGGATGCCTAATACAAAGCTCCCAAACTTGAATATGAAGCAATAATAAACCCCATCTGGAGCAGATGAGGCAGGCTATGAAACATAAAAATGCTGTTCCTGATAAGGAGTTACTGCGTCAGCTACTGCTGGGGAATCCTCTGCACTGCATGCAGCCCATTTTAGAACTGAGATATCATCAGAAACTTGAGGTAGTCCATCATGAAACAAGAATAAACTACCTTGCATTCACCCAGAGATGGGAAGGATCTGTGACTCAGCTGGCTGCTTGGCCATACTTCCATAATGATGTTGCTGGCACAAGAAAGCCATTCCACTAAGCATCTCCTACCAGCTTTCCATCTGGTCACGTTATTGCTGTCAAAAATGCAGTCTTAGGTGCTTCCGACTGGGCTGATATTTATTTGTTTTGGAAGGTGCCTGCAGTGTGGCAATCCCAAACAAGAAGTGGGAGAAGAGGTGTTTGCGTCGCCCAGGTAGAATCTCCCTTGTCATCTCCTTTGTCTGGAGTGCAGACTGTTTGATAAACTATGGACCACTTGTCCATAGCACTGTGTGCATGGAAGCAGATCCAGACATGCCATTTTGCATTTGCCCCACTATAAAAATTAGCTCATGCTAATAACACAATCAATACAATGATCCTTCTCATATTTTATCTTTTAGTGGAATCTCGCACAGTTTGCCAAGAGAGGAGGTGGATGCTCCATCCCTGGAGACACCCAAGGTCAGGCTGGATGGGGCTCTGAGCACCTGGAGCTGTGGGTGTCCCTGTTCATTGCAGGGGAGTTGGACCAGATGGCCTTTGAGGATCCCTTCCAACTCAAATGATTCTATTATAATCTATAGTAATCTAGAGTCTCCAGTCAAAAGCAATCAGCATTCCTTTATTGCCAACAGGTAGCTGGACAGAAATTATCTCAAAGGCTTTTGATTATCTGTGACCCAAGTGAGGCTGGTTTGCATGCTCTCACATAATGCTCCCATCTGCTCCTGTCCTCAGGCTGACCCATCAGCCACAATTACCTTCCACCTCCAGCCAAAGCAGGCTCAGAGCAACTCTGCTGAAAGACCTCAGTTCTTGGTTTGCAACACTACAAAAAATATATAGCTGGAAGAGGACAGAAGAATCCCTGAAAGTTTGGAGGAGAAGAGTGGAAACTGTAACTTGAACCCAGCATGCTCTCAGTGGATGCAGAGAGAAAACCTGATTGCCTTGCAGATGTACAAACACACGTTTGGTGGGATGAAAGGGCAAAGCAAAATGATGGGAGAGGGACCCCATATTCAGCTGCTGGGACGGCAAGGTTTGCCTGTGAGACATAGTAATTGCCATTAAGTTGTGCCTTGAGTTGCACTGACAGAGGCAGAAAAAATGACAACCTGTGTGTTCAGTCAGTCCTTTTTTTCTTTTTGCTGGGAAGGGAACTGCCCTGCATCACTCACCCAGCCACCTCCGTGGTGGCTTATTTCCCCTCTGCATTGCACTCTGGCCTTTATACCATTTTTTCCCCCTGAAAGTTAGTGATCAAAGAAGCCAGAGCAGGGGAATATTTCTATTCAGGGACCTCAAACAGCCACATCACTTTGCATGGCTGAGTGTATTTCAAAGCACTTTGCTCTTCTTCCTCTGTGACATCTTGTACCAACCCTGGAGAGTCGTGCTGGAGACTTGCTGCAGAAGGAGAAATTTAAGAACTATTTTACTCCTCTTTTTTTCTTATTGCCACATGGGTCATGGGAGGTAGGAGCAGCCGTACAACCCCTCACCCACACCACGTACGGCTTTAGCACTTTTAAATGTGGATGCAAATGATTATTTCAGGGTCATGATGTGGTTCAGGGGCAAAGCAAGGAAATAACTGAAGATTCCTGATATGTCTTTCATGACTGAGCCAGAAATAAATCCCCTCACCTCCTGGGAAAGGGCAAAAGGGGAGCGAAATTCCTCTTAATACCTAGGGGAGAAAGAAAGATATTGCAGAAGAAAGCAGGGTTGTTGAACAATGGGCTAATGTGGAACATGGGGACTGAACCCTGAGTCCTCTGTACTCAGTGAGGAGAGGGAAAGAAATGGGAGCTGGGATAAGAACACAGAATTTCTCCCCCTGGAAAGCAGCAAGATTCTGTTTTGGCTGGGGAACTTGTAAACTGGAGATGAGGAGAAATGAGTCTTGTGGCAGACAGGGAGGTGCGTATGTGGGTGAAACTGGGTTTTCAGACGTGATTCGGCTCTGTGTCCCCTTGGGCTGGGGATGGTATATGTCTCTGTCCTCCTTCAGATGAAATCTACTCAGCAGAAAATACTGCTCTCACCATAACTATTGTGAGATGTTTGAAGCTCAAAGCAAGCTTGACAACTTCTTGTGAAATGCTCAGGTTTGACCCCAAATCTTGAAAACACATTTGGATCTAAACACAAACAGTGCCCCAGCTAGCTCAGGCATAATCCCTTCCATGGTGTGGAGGACATGGAACCCGACAATTTCTTCCCCAGCCATTTCTGTTTTGAATCAATTTTTATTTTTACGTACCTCCAGGATAAAATTAAAATCGTGTTTCATTTTATTTTGTCTTGGAGTGTCAAACTAGCTTCATTTCTTGTCTGGACCTACATCCAGCACCAAAATCCCAACTGAAAAATGCCTTGCAAACTTATCAGTTTTCATATGCTAATAAGATGAATTCTCGGTATGCTCCAAATGAAGCAAAATTTTGCAATACAAAAAAAAAAAATCCATTTTCAATGACACTAAAATCACTTTTCCTGTAACAATGAAGGAAGGCCATAAATAATTTTGACTTCACTATTCTTATCTGTCCTGTTGCATGCAGAGCTATAACAAACGCCAGGACATTTGAAGCACAGCACTTACTAACTGCAAAATCAGTACAGACCTGAAGCAAACTTTTTTCTCTGTATTTCTTCATCATTCTCACAATGGAATTTGGATGTCGGGTTTCCTTGGCCATGTCCAACAGCTTAGAAAATGTAATTCTTAATAGTCTTGGAAGTGCCTTCAACTTTTGAAAGCCTCTGATGTTAGACAACTTCATAGTGAGAGCTTTCAACAAGCCCCGGCTTACTCTGGCAGTGATGAGATAATGAACAATTTAAACAAAATGAATGAGAAAATTAAAATTAACAATCCAGAAAACTCTAAATGATGAGGGAAGAGCCTTTGATGAGTTCAAAACACGCAAGCTTTTTGAAGGATTTTAAGTGTTTCCCTGCGTGTATGTGTGTGTGTAAAAATTCATAACCCTGCTCATAATAAGCTTTATTACTTGAGAACCTTGAGAATATACAGACCCTCAAATATCCCACATATTGGCAATAATATGTCTTCTGTTTATGAGTGCGCGCTGGAATTACATTCATGAGAACACAGGAAAATTATTTATGTTAACGGAATGAATCCAACAGTCTTTTATGCTTTTTGCAGAAATATATTTTTTTCCATTCCTTGTACAACTGAGTCATGTTTGAGCCTGAGCAGATTGAAGACAGGGTGATTAAATCTCTTCACATAGCACTGAATGCTCTGAAAGAACCTCTTTCAAGAGACATAAGAGCATCTAGGAGACAAATTGCTATCTACCAAAACGTGGCTACTTCTGGAGTTGAACACAATGTCTAGAACATATAGTACTTGCGTCTCAAAAACAATGTATGCTCAGTGGAAAAGAAATGAAGAAACAAGGAAACAGCAGAGGGAAATGGCACCCTCATTCTCATTAATTTATTCTATTTTCTTCTGAACTTTACTGGAGAACATGAGAAACACTCGGTGTTTTTGTGTCTGAGTTGGACCTAGTAATGTCAGATGAGTGGTTCACAGAATGAGGATATAATAAGCCTAGTTTACAGCTCCCCTATCAACTTAATATCAGTATGAACCGGGATGGTGTCCAAGACTCAAACAGTCCTCGTAATTAAGCACTGAGAGTTACCAACTCCTAAAGAGGATGCCACGGCTTGAATTACATTGTTCTGAAGCTTTTAAAATAGATTTCTGACACTAAAAACCTCATCAAAAAAAAAAAAAAAAAAAAAAAAGGTGGTTATCAGGCAACTCTAGCAGATGTTTGTGAAAACGTTTAGTTGTGATCCCAGCGCTCAGACAGGGCTTGCCAACAATTGCTCAGAGGTTTAAGAATGTAGGCTGAATCTGGAGTAAGTCACTGTGTCTACGACTATGGAGGCAAGTAATTCAAACGTGGTGTTCTTGCCTTGTTTCAACAAAAGGTAGTTTGACTTCATGGAAACTGAATGGCTGCAAATCTGTGGCATGCTTTTCCCTCCCTCCCATCCCAGGTCTGCAAAACAAGTCCAAATTTATGAATCCTTACTTTTCCTCCCATTAATCTGCACCTCCTCGGCCAGATCCTCAGCTAATTTGGCAAAGCACTAGCTATCCCAAGAGCTGCTGACTGAAAATTAAAAAAAACCTTTGGATTTGATTCTCAGGTGCTTTGCAACATGAGAAATCATTTATATTGTGCAAAGTGAGTTAAAGTTGTACTAAAATGCTCCTATATCAAACTGAACTTTTTATATCCACTCTGAACCTGACTTTTACCCATGTACGGCTAGTTAAAGTACAAGTCAGTGTACTCCTCTATGGGGCCTTTATGTTCCAGCTGGTAGCACCAGAAGAATCCTGCAGAAGCTAGGCTGCTTCCTATTCAATGTTAACTTTACACAAGGGAAGCCTGATCATGTGCTACTAAAGTCAATAGGATTTTTACCGTTGACTGTAATGAGCAAGCCATCAAACTATATGCTTTCTTCTCTCCCTTCCACTCTGCTTCTGTTTCCTATAACCTTTCTTCAAATGACTTTCCTTGATTTTTGATACTTTCTTTGCCTTGAACTTTTCTGCCATTGATACCCGACGTCCAAAGCCAGTGTTTGAATAGGAACTGCTGTGTCTGTGAGCTTTAAAATTGCAGGGAAAACGTTTTTCCCCCTTTCCAGGCACAACTGGGTAGATTGTGGAGCTCTCAGCAGAGTGCCTTTGGAGGCTTGGTTTTTGTTCAAATCAAATTGAAACGGGGCATGAACATGAGTGAACTAAAAGCGATCAAAACCAATATAACACAGCTGGAGAGGCCCAGCTTGGCAAAATGCTGAATATCCTATGCTCCTGATGATTAAATGAACCATGAAGGTTTTTGGCATCTCATAGCATTATGCTCCATTGAGGATTTCAGCTATGCCTTATTTTAAGCTTTTGCTTATATCCCAATGAGATCAACGAGGCTTAGGCCCAGACTCATGCCATCTAGCTACAGATACTTAACTGAAGTAGGGAAAATAGGAGTGGTCCTCAACTTCACTGGAGGACAGACAGCTCCGGGATGTTTTCTGTGTTACAGCTGTCGAAGTGCTTTAAATATTTATGAAAACTGATGACACTGAAAGGACAAGCCCAGGTGATCTTAAACAGCATCTCAAGGGCTTCGAACAGAATCACGATACAAGAATTGTACCCAAAGACATGTTCAGGCACTGTTATGTCAAGTTCTTAAAAAACTGCATCAGCATTACAAAATAAAACACTGTAATCTCAAGTAATTAAACACAGAGAGATGGTATAACTCTGGCATAAACCTGGTCAAATTTCTCTGTAATTAAGGAAAAGAAATGTTTTGGCACAGAAACAGAAAAAGTAGAAAATCAAGCATGCATGCAATTTCATTTTCTTCCAGGCTGTTCGTATCAGTGGAAGGAAATGATCTAATTAGTTTATGGACAGTGTTCGTCCCTGAAGATCACAGACTGGACTTAGGGGAAAAAAGTCTATCTGAAGCAGCTCGTGTTTTTCATATCCTTAGTGAGTTCTGGTATCTGTGAAATGAGTTATGCAAAGTAAAAATAATACTTACAAAATCTGATATCCACCCAAACTCTGGCTAAGGCAGAGGAAATGAAGGCAATCAGTTCCAAAGGCTCTAAAAATAGTTTTGTTTCCAGGTTTGTGTAGAGATTTGTATGGATGAAAACGTAACTGGTCCCCTAAAACAATCTGATGTTAACGCCCTTTTTTGGTATCCAATGAATGATAAGACATACCTTGGATATATATTCTTGGGGGGATTCAGCAACACTATTCAGTTCTTTTGAATGGCCTCTATGTGCTCAACAAGGGCAGCCAGAGGTCACATTTTTCTAGTTGCTTTGGAAAAAGGAGATTTGAATTCTTATAAGAACATGAGATTCCAGCATGAAGGATGGACTTGTCTCTGGCTATGTATAACTGTTTCTCTATTTCACAGTTCTCAGTAGATTTATCTTGATCATTCAGTTGACTTATCTAAATCCTCATTTTCATATTTGCGTCCATCAATGCTTTCACAGCAGCTCTAGGAACGAAACTGACAAACAGGGTAACAACCATTGTGTCCCATCCTGACATTGTCTTTACGCCTTGAAGAATAAGGTAATAGAATAATTTTTAAAGATATATAAAAACACTGGATATTTTCTTCCTTTCTTGAGGTTTTCTTTTTGGTTGTTCTAACTGGAATCATCCACTTGAAAACTGTTGTGAAGTTCCTGGACCAATAATGAAACACAGATGGTTCATGTTCTCATTTTGGCTGTCTAGGATGCTTTGCAAGGATACTCTCTGCCTTAGAAACTTGTGCATTTGCTTCTTTTGTGTTTTCCTACTCTCTTGCACTGCCTGCACCATGACAGATCATGTTAGCAAAGAAGAATCTGGGATGTGAGCATTGGTGGGTAGAGAGAATGATGACGGACTGTTTTAATGAGTTTTGGGTTGTAGGGCCAATGTTGGCATTATGAAAATCATCGGAAGTGAGATAAAGCTTCACTAAATTCTCCAAGAAGAAAAATTACATATGTTTTGTGCTTCTTTTGATAAAATTAAGCAGCTGATTTCTGACCTGTAGATGTCTGGAGCCTGCCCATTTCATTATCACTTGTGCTAATGCTTAACCCTAACCATAGTCAGGCTTCAACAAAGTACTTTCAGTGTTTTACAGCCACTTGTACTCCGTATTTATAATGAGCTATTTCATCCCAACTTTCAAAGTGTTAATAAACGTGTTTAGTTTCATGTCAGTTCTTTGGGTATTATTAGACCCAATTTAACATTGGATGAAAAAGGATGTTGAACCCAAGAGCATCTAGTAAGTCATCTTCACAGTTTGGATGAGACGGCAGGAGTCCTGACTACTAGGCTGCTATTCTAACCACTAAACCACATTCTCTTCTTTTGCCTTATGTCTTCTGGGAATCATCCATCAAGTAACTTTCCTGCATTTCCTTTTATTGCTTCCCAGGTAATGTTTATTGCTTTGAAAGTAACTAATCATTGGTTGGGCTGTGCTCAGATGCAATTAAAAGAATATTCCTCCCCCTCCTCTTAAAATGCAAAGCATCTCTGAGATTCCTAATCATCTGAGTTTTATAACTCTGTTTTATTACTTTCCAAATATACAATGCTCATAAAAAAGGTAATTGGGTCTTTACAATAATGCCATTTCCTAATGTTCACCAATGAGAGAAAATTATCGTCATGTAGTGGAATATTATGTTTTAATTGTTTTGCTCTCTTACCCCGTGTCAAAAATTTTAAAAGCAAATTTTAGGTATAAATACTAAGCCATCACAACTAACAAAAAAGGTCATAAAGAGTAACGGCAATTCTATTAAGCAGAGAATATCTATGATGAAGGTAGGAAAATAAAAACATACAGACTAGATTGCTTGAAATAGTATGGGAAGAACACAAAATACTAAGTGTTTGGAATAAAGCCTTATTAGATAGGAAAATTGAGAGTCATATTTTTGCCTTAGTTCTTAAATTGTGCAGTGTGTAGCAAGACAGCTCTGCCCAATAGAGGTGCATTAAAAACTTCCCAGAGTAGATCAAATGTGGCTCTGACAGCTGACCAAATATGAAAAGAAATACACTGCAGGGGTTGTAGGTTGAGTCCAGGAGTCAAAAGATGTAAGAAGCAGAACAGCAATATTTTTACATGTTTACTGGAGAAAAAAAAAAAAAGATCTTTTTTTCTCTTTGGTGTCAGGCGTCACACCCAATTTCTATTATTTTGAGAGAAATTGAAAGTAAGATTTGTCATGTAAGGGCCCAAGCTGAGGCCATTTTTAGAACAGTAAGGCACTAACATGATGCCCTGTTGCAGTTCCACATGTATGAGGTGGGGACAATAGCCTCCTTCTCTGACAAGCTTTGTAATTCCTTTAGGACGAGGACTGTTCCTTAATGTGAAATGAGCAGCACTTTGCCCAGCAGGACTCTGACTTTTCACTGAATGGCCTGATTTTGTACTGAGGTAAAAATACATAAACAGAAAGGATAACTTGGGTTCATGGATCACAAGCTGGTTTCAAATTTATCTTGTTCCTGTATTCCCATGCTGAGTGCTGAGACATCCTTTCTGTCTGGAATAGCTTGCAATTAAGGTGCTCTGCTCCCCTGCATGGGAAGAAAGTCTTCAAATATGGCACTCTTTGTTGAAGTCCCACCACCGTGGTTCTCAACCCTGTGAAATATCAGTGTTTTAAAACACTGTCTGCCAGTATGGAGAGATGACCTAGATGACACAGCTCTCTCTATCTTGTTGCACAGGACACCACAGGCATTGGATGATGCAGAAATAAAAGAGGAACATGGAATTAAGAGGGATGTTCAAGGTCAGCAACTCTATCCCTCAAATATAAGAGGCATCATCCCATAAAAGACTCCTCAAAACTCTCTCTTGTTCCTAAAACTAGTTAACTTTTGGTCTAATCCAACTGGGAAGAAACTCCAGAACCAATTCCCTGAATAGTTAGAAAATTTCTAGTTTCCTGCCTACATTTATTTTTTGGTCTATCTGTAGCCAAAGTCCGAATTTCCAAGAAGGAAATGAAAGGCCATAGAGATTTGAACAAGTTGGCACAATAAGTGGCTGAAACAAGGAGAATTTGAGCACCAAAACTCCAAGTCCACTACCTTTGAACATGTTAATTTATGGCATACCACTGTCATAGCAAATGGTTATTAAGACATGAGACACTTAGATGTCAAAAGCAGCATTTCACCTTGTGATGTTCTAAGTCACATCCAATTTGCTCATGAAATGAAAATCTAGAAGGAAGAGCGTTTGATGGCTGTGCATATTAATACGAGCTAAAACAAGAGCTTTCATTATCATCTTCAGTGCTTGCTTTTCCCTTTTGCCACAGAGATAGTGTGAAGGTTACAGTTAAGGTCAACTGCAGTCCATGTTTATTGGTTTATTCCCAGATTTTGAGTTATTGATATTGAGCTTGTCCAGGAAATCCGTTCAGTGCAATGTAAGGCTAATCAATAGCCTGCTGCTCTTTTTGCATATTGAAAAGATAACCTTATGAGAAAAACAAAAATATAAAAAAAAGAGTTTCAGTGTCTTTCCACTACCAAGTCAAAGCTTTAGAAACTCTCGGACAGCTGTTTTCATTTATTTCTATGCTCTCTTATTCCCTAAAGCTGTCTTTAATGGTCAAAGCAGGTTTCTTTCTTGTTCTATTTTTTTTTCTTCTGAATATGAACCAAATGCCTACCACATAGTTATTCAGATAGCTCTCCCTCTTGAATTTATTCCATGCATATTGTTGGTCTGTCTTCCACCTCGCAGGGTGCCAAGCGTGAAAACAGCACCATGATCTCATGGTATCAGCTGGGCTGTGATGTGTGGCCAAATGCCGATTCCCTGACCATCTCACTGGTGGGCTGTTATTTTCCCTTTCTGTGAGGCTCAGATCAACCCTCAGCCCAATATGTCACTGCCCTTGTTTTTTAGAACGCCCAAAATTCATCAAGATTTTGTTTTTTATACTCCTGTCTGTTCATATTGCACATTTGCTCGGTTGCTGTGCAGTTCCCCTCCTATCCCTGCCCTAATGTTGTTATATTATATTGCTGTTTGCTAAGAAATGAAAGATGATATTTAAAAGGATGCTACTACTAGGTTGACTGCAGTTAAATTTCAGAGTGACTAGTACAAATACTGAATTATATTACTTTCACGGTAACAGTGTCCCCAAAGGATTCTCCTCTTGCTTCAGATGCTCAGTCCCCGGTCAGTTTGGATTTGATTGCTCATCTGTTAGATATAATAATAGCATTGTACTGTAGCTCTACAGTGCCTTTCATCTCATGTGTTTCACAGAGTCTGGGCAGCTGTCGTAGAGAAGCAGGTGGGAAGCTGAGTGTTGATACTCTTTCTAAAGTAATTTCAGTTGACATATATTTAGTGAACCCATCCTGCAGATAAAGAGGTACAGCATGTATTGTATATCTGTATATATACACACAGCTAATTAAAATGACAGCGCTGGCACCAGCAGCCAGCTGGGACAGATCTCTCTTGTGGCACCTTTCTCCATCAGCTCGACTCAGCTGGTCACCAGCCCTTGAGGTGCATCATCACTGCTGCTATTCCAGACCATGGTTTTTGTAGTATTGTCACGACTGAGGGAATCTGTCCACACACAACTTGGGGACTTTATGGCAAAGTTGCCATTTTGCTGTCTGCCGTTGTGTTGCCAGTGAAGCAAGAGCAGGCAGTGAGAGGATGGATTCTACTTACCCGTGAATAAATCATAGGTGTAACAACTACAATAGCTATGTTGCTGGCAGTATAAAGATGGTAACTGGAGAAAACAGGCTTGACCACATTTCATAGAATCATCGTAGAATCATAGAATGGCCTGAGTTGAAAAGGATCTCAAAGATGATCTAGTTTCAACCTCCCTGCTGAGTGCAGGGCTGCCAGGCACTAGACCAGGCTGCCCAGAGCCACGTCCAGCCTGGCCTTGAATGCCTCCAGGGATGGAGCATCCACAGCCTCCTTGGGCAACCTGTTCCAGTGCATCACCACCCTCTGAGTGAAAAACTTCCTCCTAACATCTAACCTAAATCTCCCCTGTCTCAGTTTAAAACCATTTCCCCTTGTCCTATCACTATCCACCCATGTAAACAATGGTTCCCCTCCTGTTTATAAGCTCTCCACAGATACTGGAAGGCCACAATGAGGTCTCCCCGGAGCCTTCTCTTCTCCAAGCTAAATAAGCTCAGTTCCCTCAACCTTTCCTCATGGGAGAGGTGCTCCAGCCCTCTGATACCCCATTTATCTGCACAAGAGCTGTGCTTTTAGAGAGCAGAAAAGCACTGCAGAAAAGAGTCCAGACATGGACTCCGGATGTGTCCACTCTGCTCAGCACAGCTGAACTTGGGGCACCTTAGGTCAGCAAACAGAGATGTAATCTAGCACAGTGCTCTGTCAAGGTATTATTAGCTGAGGTCCTCAAAGCAAAACTGACTGCTCTGGGCAATGGTAGTGACTGTATTTCTGCTGAACATCTCTGTTGCTCCAGAGGAATCTCAGGGTCCCTGGGTGCTGCAGCTTTCCACTGCCTGGGACCAGATCTCCAAGTTGGTCTTCCTTTTTCACAAACCCAAACAGCTTGTTTTCATGATGGGAGACAAATCCTGAAGCCTGATGAGCAAGAAGGGAAATTCAGAAGAAGCTGTGAATTATGAAGAGGTTGGATTTTTTTTCCAGTGCTGAAGATGCACCAGTACAGTCCCTGGTATGGATACTATAGTCTTCAATGCTTCCTTCCTGCCACAGATTGGAATCTCTTCTTCCCATCAAGGCATAGGCTGCATTTGAGTGGTTAATCATAGAATTGTTTGAGTTGGAAGGAAACCCTTAAAGGTCATCTAATCCAACTCCCTTTGATGAGCAGGGACATCTTCAGCTCCATCAGGTGCTCAGAGTCCCTTCCAGCTTGACCTTGAGCGTTTCCAGGGATAGGGCATCCACTATATCTCTGGGCAACTTGTTCCAGTGCTCACCCCCCTTACTGTAAAAAACTTTTTCCTTATATCCAATCTAAATCTCCCCTCTTTTAGTTTGAAACCATTTCCCTTTTTCCTGTCACAACAGACCCTGCTCAGGAGTTCATCCCCTTCTTTCTTACATCCCCCCTTTTTAGATACTGAAAGGAAATAATCCATTAGTGGGAATCGCTTTTGGAGAGCCCTTGCCTGTTCTGATTCTGCAGTAATTTAGGTGGCAGTGGCTGGATGTGCAGACCATAGGGAAAGAGCAGCAGAAAGCGAGAACAGCAGTGACCTTGTCACAAGCTGAATGGCAAATCTGTGTTTTCTAAAAATAGTATTTTGCCCTCCCCACAAAGGTAACCTGGCTACAGCTTCAAGTCTGCTTGTAAATCTCCTCTCCATCACACACAGAATCACTTGACTCAAACTCGGCAACGCGATAAATTTGAAGTGACCTGCTCAGATGTATATACAGGACAAACTCAGGGCAGCATAACTTACTAACCGCTACCACTGACCGCCGTCCACTGCGCCTCTCTCATAGAATCATAGAATAACCCAAATTGGAAGGGACCCATGAGGATCACCGCGTCCAGGTCCTGGCTCCACACATGGCCACCCAAAATCTGACCACGTGTCAGGGCGGTGTCCCAATGCTCCCCGAGCTCTGGCAGCTTGGGGCCATGCTCACTGCCCTGGGGACCCTGTTCCATGCCCACTGCCCTCTGGGGCAGAGCTTTTCCACTTCAGCCACTCTCTGGTAATGCCTGTCCTCCAGCACCTTCTCACAATTCTCCCCACATCTGCAGCAAGGACAACTTCTTTTACAATTTAAGGACTCGGGATGAAGCTCAGCTTTATGGCAGTGCTAAAAACCACGAGATTTGCCCCAAGTGATCTGAAAGGCTCACACATACAATTGAGCACAGCGGCACGGACACCGAGATTCAAGAGATATTTTACAGTAGTGTTGCTCTGACACCAGCTGGGCTGCTCCCAGTCGAAATGCAGCTACCCAGCTCTTCAGTGAAGACAGATGCTAAGAGCGAAAGACCCTTCTGTTGTGCGTGGGGGGGATGACCAGCGTGACTATACATTCATGGAAGCAGATGGAACAGTTTATACGGCGGTACTCATGCATATTTGGTTTGTATTTGAATGAGGCCTAACAGATGCAATGTGCTATTTTATTTTTTAGGAAATATATGATTAGATATGGTTAATTTGCGGAGGGTAATGAACTACATACCCTTATTAAAAAGTCATATATTTATGTATATTTTTAGCAGAAACATCTTTCTCTTGAAAAAAAAAAAAAAAAGAAAAAAAAAGCTCTCTCAAAAAAAAAAAAGAATAGAAGTTGACCTCTTTGGATTTGTCTGCTGTATGCCTGCTCCTTCTGTTTAGTCATTGCACACTGGAGCACCTGATGGAGCTGTGGGTGCCCCTGTTCGTTGTAGAGGAGTTGGACAAGATGACCTTTAAAGGTCCCTTCCACCTCAAACAAGTCTATGATTCTGTGATGTTTATTAAGAAATCCAGACAGAGGATAGGGAAGACTAAATAGTGATCATCCAGAATGCTTCTCTCTGCAGCTGGTTAGATTTTTTTCATACGTATGCACCTAAATCATTTTAGTTATTCTTGAGAATGTCTCCAGGAAAACTGCATTTAATTCTCACTGTGTTGATGAGGTCTTCAGCGTCTTAAACCTGACTGGCCTTGATATTTCAGTCATCACCTAATGAGACATTAGGAAAAATATAACTGAGTGGGCACCTTCTTTAAGACTGTAATTTACTTTGCACCTTAATCAAATAAAGCAGTGCTTCTACTTTCATTGGCAGTTACATTGGAGTACCTTTTCCTTTCTCATCTATGAAAAAGACAGCTGATACACAGGTGCCTTTTCCCCGATTTCAGTAAATCAGAGATAAAAGCCTTTTCTTCCAGTCTCATAAATTTAATCCTTACGACTGATGCTGTTAAGGGTATACACCAGCATTTTCTGAGTGCTTCAGAGTGCTGGAGTCAGTAACATTGAATCACTTCCTATTCTCTGAGCACTGCAGCAGCATTTTGGGGAGACTCGTGGGACTGTGTGTTGGAGCTCTGGGCTCTAGTCCCAGTCTCACCAATGACCAAGCAGACAGAGCATGCAACACCAAACAGATGTAACTAGCAGGACTGGAAACACACCCCAGTAGAACAACTTAACCTGCAGCAATCCATATACACAGGCACACTTTGCACATCTCCACATTGCAGCAGTTTCATGAGCTTTATTTTTCATGTTTTGTAGCAACAGATATTTATAACCTAGGATGTGGGTGCCTATAGTGCTGAGGATGGTAGCGAGTTGGTTCAATGACAGCTATACATTGCTGATGAGAAAAGATACCTGAGGATAAAAAAACACCCGGATCAACCTTTAAATTAAAGCACTGTGAGGTTTTTAACAGTCATGCAGAGCAGGGGAAATCAAAGTCTCCTTCAAAGCAGCCAGTGATGGTGCCTTGTAACTGTGTTTTCCTGTCCTGGTGGGATGAAAAGCTGAGCAGACTCCGCTGAGGAGTTCAGTCTGGTGGAAGTGCAAGTCCCCTCGACATCTGGCTGGGGCTTCACTTATTCTGCCAAGCTGTGGGAACAGCACTTGAGCCAATTTGTTGAGCAGGAGCAACCTGGCCTTTTTTTTTTTCTTTTTTCCTTTTTTTTTTCTTTTCTTTTTTTTTTTTTGTGTGGTGTGTATTATCAGATCAGGTCTATCTCAAATAAATCATACTGGCCCACTCTGGAGTTTCCCTCAATCCACGTTTTAGGTAAAACTTCCATCAGTCAAGCTTACATGCACGGAATTTACTCAACAAAAAAAAAGAAAAAGAAAAGAAAAAAGAAACAGATTTGGCCTTTGTATGAGAGATAGCTTCCTTTGTAAAACTGGGTAGGGAGGAAGGATTGTGGTAAATATCAGTACTAGCAAGTAATTTTTCCCTTTCTGACGCAGCTCTGAAGTGAGTTTGCTATCTGCGTGTGTGAAAGATCTTTTCAAGATGTTTCTAGTCCCCACGGAACCAAGACACTAACAGAGTCTTCCCAATAATAATAAAAGGAGGGGTTCCAGGGGGGAGAAGATGTCTCTCTTGTTCCTCTGACACTTGACAAAGCACTTTCCTCCCTCTTCCCAGAAGTCCTAAGCAGTTCGAAAGGGAAATGAGTTTGCTTGCAGATATTTTTATTCTCTAGCTAGAGAAACAAATGCTTTCACTGAATATAGCTCTGCCAAGAAAATAAGAACATGGGCAGGACTTTGAATGGAGTCACTGATGGGAACGGAGAAGAGGAACAGTTTGCTGTCTGAATTGCTCATCAGGAAGAAATAAAGGTGAAGAAAGGGAGAGAGGAAATAGAGTTGTCGGAGCAAAGGTACTGAATGCAAAATCTGAGTGGTAGAAACTGGCAATGCTGAGAAGATACTGGATGAGTCTGAGTCATGCAACAGGTTTTTTTTTCCCCAAAGCTGTAAAACAGACACTGCAGCCACCCACCTCTGAAACCTTTCATACAGTCACTACAGGAAATATGACCTCAAAACAAGGCCATGTCATTTTTTTTTGGAGGGAGTGACATGAGGTCTAGAGTGGAACAACGGGAGGGCCTCATACCAGAGAACACGGTGCTACAGAGGAGAGAGAATACGTGATTCCATTTTCATGAAGGTAACACACATCCAGACACCATGAACTCCCTTTAGGAAGATAGAAACAAAAAAAGATATGAATATGTTTTATGTCTCTTTTGTCCAAGTGGTTTGGGATCTCCATGGTTTTGAGTGAACTCTCAGAGAGTCTATGGGATGTGATGATGAAAAGATTTACTGACTGCTTCCCAACTTGCTACATGGCTGCACAGAACCTCAACAAACTTACTCATTGCTTTCCAAAAGCAGTGATATTTTTAAGCAATCTTCGGAATTCCCCGTAATTTCTATCACTCTTACTTCAAACTATTGGAAATCAGAGTCAATAATGACCTTTCAGACAGGATTTTTGCAAGTCTAGGATATGTCTGCATACTTGAAAAAACATGTAAGTAAAGCATCTATTAATTTTTCTATTTTTTTTTTTCATCCTATTCTGGAATCCTATTCATAGGTTTATCTGGACTTGGCAATATACCAATATAATTATTCCTGGAAAATTATTTGGAAATATTCATTTTGAAGTGACTCCCTACATAGTATCAGAATGATCAGACAGATAGTTGTGCCAAAAGAAACGATGCTGAAATAATTATTTCAGAACAGCTCCATCAGTAAATTTCCAGTTGGAGAGGAGCTTGTATACACAGGAAGGAAGCAAACTCTGTTGTCTCCCTCCTTCCTTGTAGCCCTTGTTTTACAGCCGATCAAGCAATAATGAGGCTGTAGATCTATGTCTTCTTCTTAGAATCCAAAAGGCTTTACAAAGTCTCTTGGATGAATTTCAATACCCTGATCAAGTCCAAGGAGGAAATAAACTCTTCCAGAAATTCTTCTTTGTATCTGGCTGCAGCTCAAAGGAACCTTATGGACCATCTGTCCCTCCTATCCTCTCAACCCCCACATGCCACCATCGATAAGACATCAATCTGCGAAGCAGCTCTGGGAGAGGTTTTTTACCTAGTTTCTCTGGAAAAACATTGGAGTGATTCCTTTGCAGAATCTATCTGCTCTCTCTGTCTGCTGGGGAAAAGGAATATCGACATCTCACCATCTCTATTATGGTCTGGATATTCTTCTCTTGACAGATGCAAGTGAATTTGCAAGAAATTTAGACAAAGCCAAGAATGAATTAACCAAATCCAATTCAAGGAGGACAGTGATAAACAAAGAATAGCTTCTGAGACCACTGAAGATTTGGAAAGCATTACTTACAGTGAGACAAACCAGAAGAAAGGAACTTAAAGTCTGAGGACTCCGTTTATCACAGTCTATGGCAATATGAATCTTCTGAGGTGCTGCTCAACATCAAGAAAAGATGCTAGCACTAAGGATGTCTTTAGGATCACTTCCTGAATGTCTTCTCTTGGTGAGACCAGCCGTAATATGATGCTGAGATAAAAATGATTGGAGGCAGCATTTGTTTCACAGTTCATACTATGGCTCTTCCTAAACATTTCCAAAGAAAGCCCCTGTTCAGAGGTGGTAACTCCACAGAGAAAAGCACTGATCTCTTCTCAAACACGCTTTTGGAAAGAGATTTTTTGCATAGTCATGCAGCTTACAGACAGGAGTCAGTCTGAACTATATCACAGATGCTTTCACTCAGTTGCTCTGTTCCCTTTGTTTGCCTTCCAGCAAGACATCCGCTCATGAGCTGAAAGACACCAAGAGCATCACATGGAGATGCTGCTGAGAAGCTTGCTCACTCTGATCCTATGGCTCTTTATGGAGCCAACACCTCCAGGCTGTCACCCTGCTGCACTCAATAGCTTCCTACTTGTACAGTATTAGACATTAGTGTTTTTTGTTGTTGTTGCTATTGTTAAAATGTGGCTCATTTGTAACCAAATAAGGACTTGGTACCTTCAACTTACATAAAGGGATAGGACTGTCCACTGATGTGTCACCAGGGCTCTGCTTCAGTTCACATGGATTCTGAGGACTAACAGGAGTGGTAAGAAGGTTACTAATCCAAAAGTCATCTGGGAGGCAGCCTATCCACTGCCAGCTCACATGAAAGAAGCTATCCTTGTGCCAACAAACATGACCCCCATAAAAGAGAGTTATGAAAATATCCCATTCAGACTAAATGGGAGCCATGAAAATTTTGCAAGTTGATCTCTTTTCTGTTTTTTCCATTCACAGCCCCAGCAGAAAGTAAATAACCAAAGAAAGGAAATTTTTCATGATTTGAGAGCAGACAGTGTACCAGAGGAAGGAGTCCTGTACAGAAGGAATGGCAAAGACTCTACTTAAGAGTCCTCTCTTCCATGTTTCATGAACACTCAACAGCCAAAAATGTTCTAGTGGGGCTGATCACTGATCCTTGGAAGGAAAAGGAGAGCAGGTTTCCTCCCCCACTGTCTATCACAAGTCTGGTCTAAGAATTTAATTTACAGATACAAACACCCATATTCTCCTTGCATAAATGTCTGTGTCATCCTTCATCTAGGTGCCTGAGCCAATGCCATGCAGAACTCATAACTGTATACATATGTAAATAGTCCTTTATCAACCAAACTTAAAATATGAATAAAGATTGAAACTTGATTTACATGAAGGGACGTGATTTCCTGATAACTCCATCATGTGGAATTCCTCTGTGCCCTTTCCCTATTCTTCAACTTACAGACTGATGCCATGTCAAGTTTTCTACTCTTCTAACACTAGGATGCAATGCCCAGGGTCATTACCTTGTTTCTCCTGAGAAATGGCCCAAGATTAACACTCCTCCAGACTTCTATAAGAGGGCACAGCGCTCATTTCATGGTCCTCTAGCTTAAGCTGGGACAACACATCAATTTGGGAAACGAGCGCCTTTAAGGAAATCTGAAAAATGCAACCTGCACTTGTGCTGTGTTTGCCTACCATCTCTCCTAGAGTGAATGACTTGTATTAAACACCAACAAGGAGTAGAACCAGCTACAGGAAAAGTTTGCTTTATTGAGCATTAATAAAACTAATGGAGTATGTTTATGTAGCACCTTTCATTCCCAGTGATCAAGTGCTTTGCTAGCCTTAATCATTTCACCCATCACTGAACTGCAGACACCTCTGGGGTGGAACATTAACAGCTGCTCGGTAAAGCAGAGCAGCAAAACAGAGCAATTTAATGGAGGAGAAACACCTCGTCCAACTGCAGGTGCAAAGGGAGTTTTGTTAAGTGGAATGTAATTATCCAAAGCGATGGTACCTAGGAGAGAGGGAGTCACTCCCTCAAAACTCTAATGTGGGGCCAGAGCTGCTTTTCCAGCCCCTATGTTACTGGAGAATCAGCACCACAGCCTGGCTTTGGGATTGCAGTTGTATCAATTTAATTACCCAATGAGGGCTCCCAACAGAAATAAAACCATCCTGGAGACTGTGTGTGGGTTTCCAGATTTGCATTCTTGCAGATGAGGATGGTTATTTGTCTGTTTCAAACACCGAAAGCAGAAGGAGGCAAAGAACATGGCTGGAGATGGAGACTTGGTACATCCCAGTCCTACAAGTAGCGTAGTGCTCTGTAGCTAACAAATCCACAAATAATGTAAGAGGGAGAAATCATTGTCCTTAAACTATTCATGGCAGAGTGACTTGATTTAAATTGTAATCATGGTCTAAACTAGCAAACAGAGAATCTTGATTTAAATAATCAGTTTTAATCTTGTTTTGCATTTGTGTTTTTCAGTTATTTTCTTTTAAAACGGGCTGATTCTCACTGATTGGTATAATTTGCTGCTTCTTTATGCTAAATCAAAGAATATCCTATATCTATACATATTTATTTCAGCAATTATATAGTTTAGCATGCATTTATTCAGATTTCTACTTTTTACAATTTTTATGAAGCGAAAATGGTGAACAACAGATTTCTTATTCAGTAGATGATTGCCGGATTTTTTGCTTTTTTTTTTTTCTCTCCCATTGATTTGGAATTCACATCAAGCTGCATTTAAATGGCAACTGGAATTCAGTTATAATTTCACCCTCTCCTCCCAGACTGTGATTAATAAAAGTGCTCGAACCTACTGGATATACAAGAAGAAAATAAGTCTTGCACAGAAAATTAATTGGAACTAACAAAGAGAGTGTTCTAGCTGGAATGGGGGGACATTTCCAAGAGAGCTCAGCAATGCTTTTTCCTGGCTGACAATGCGGACTTAAATATTTCCCAGGTGCTTTCATAGTTCATCCTCAGCCACCGACCATTTTTTGACCCAAACTGGGAGGATTTTCTTTTAGATGGGATTTCTGCTACTCTACCCTGGGTGAAAGTGTGTGTGGAACAGCAGCATCCCAAGGGAGAGCAGCACCAAGGAGGTGAGAAATCACACCTTGGTGACACTCTGTCCTTGAGAACACATCTTTTTGGGGGTGCAAATCAGAGTCAGACGATGCGAACTGTTACAGAGGCGTGACTGTGGGGACAGCGGATCTCTGCAAGGGTATGGGGTGGATGGCAGCCTGGGAGCTCTTACACCACCTGTCCCTCCAAACACAGTTTGCATTACAATATAATATCTTGTCTCCGCTTTCATTTGTGCATTGTGTTGAACTGCTGGTGAATTTCTCACCTCCCCGCATGCTCATTGAGCGGATCTACTTGAATGATTTGAGGTGAGGAAAATCTCCCTTTCCAGCTGCAGAAGAAGCAATTGCTGTCAGGAGCTGATTTAGCACCTCCATAGACTGGTGTTGGTGCTTGCACAGATCAAGACTTTGACTTTCCTTGAAACTTTGGCAGCTACGACACAGAGGCTTGAAAACGAATAGAGCATCATGGAATCATAGACTCATAGAATGGCTTGGGTTGGAAGGGACCTCAAAGATCATCTAGCCCCAGCCTCATGCCATGGGCAGGGTTGCCATCCACCAGATCCAGGACCCCATCCAACCTGGTCTTGAGCACCTCCAGGGATGGGGCACCCACAGCTTCTGTGGGCAGCCTGTGCCAGGGCCTCACCCCCCTCTGACTTACAAAAAGGACTTGCAAGTCTCTAAGTAATTATTCTGAATGTAAGCCTTAGTCTGAGAGAGACTGCCATAATTCCCAATTTCATTTTTTTAGCAGTTTCTCTTTTAAAGGAGTAAATATGTATTTAAATTAAATAAAAAGAATTATGTCTTTTATCTCCCTACTAGAAAGCAACCAAACCAGGGCAGCAATCAAAGTGCGTGCTTCCAAATGCAGCGAAAAGCTGTCCCTTTGAGGAAGTGACTCTTCCCCAGCTTTGCCACATTTGAAGTTGGTCGTGGGAACCCTTTGGAGGTTATTAAATGCAGCAGTAAGAAGAGGGCTGCGCTCACTGCTAGGTGGCTTGAAAAGGTCTCGCCTGCGGAGAGAGCTGCAAGGGAAGAAAAAAACGATTGCTGGATGCTGCGAGGGGAGATGGCACATTTCTGAGCCTTTTGAGTTGGTTTTCAGCAAGTTCCAAGCACATGGGTGACCATTAGAGGACCTGGGAAGCTCTGGTGATCTTCCAGAGAGAGTTTTTGTATAATTGCTCAATCTGTACTGCTCGTTTGACACTCTCCATCTCACAGTTGTGCAATTCATCTCCCCAGCTTTTCATAAGTGCAGCAGCATCAACAAAAAGCAGGTTTTTTTTGCCTCCCTCAAAGATATTCGTTGCATGTTTGAGGGGCTGCCTATGCCAATATTTTAAATACTTGAGTGCTGAGGATTCAATTAATACATTACTGGATAGAAGTGTTGTACCGTTGCATTATTGGCTCCTGCATCCACATATCTAATTAGAAAATCACAGACTGGCTTAGGTTGGAAGAGATCTTTAAGCCAATCCAGTTCCAACACCCTGCCATGAGCTGGTTGTCATCCACAAGGTCAGGCTGCCCAGGGCCCCATCCAACCTGGTCTTGAGAACCTCCAGGGATGGGGCGCCCACAGCTTCTCTGGGCATCCTGTTCCAGTGCCTCACAAAAATAATTGGGTTCAACACTTAAAAAAAAAGTGAAAAAGCAAGTTTTTAAACAAGGAACTAAGTTTTAGAAAAAGAAATGAAGTGATACAGCCAAAGATAAGAAGGGGCTGTAGCAGATCCATGGATTAAATCTGGAACTGCCCTCCAGTGCCTACCCTAAAGCAGCCCTTTAAGTCCTGTACTGTCTGCTGCCCAAATGTTATTGTATTATTTAGACACATATGGCAAAGGCTTTTGACTGGGCCATAATAAAGTTATGCTTATAAAATATTTAATCTAGATGAACACCAGAGAGGCATTATTAGTAAAGCCTTTTCACTATATGCGTATTTCAAAACAATCTGTGGTGGGAAGAACCAAACAAAAGAACAACTTGCCTTAAGGCATTAAAGTTTTCAGGGACAGTTCAAAGAAACACTGAAAATTTTGCAGAATTAGGTCAGTCTTGCATTTTCTTTCACTGCCCTGGATTGAATAAAATGACATTTTTTGCCTAACAGTTAATCAAAAGCCTCTGAGAAATACAGAAATGAGATTTTAATGAACAAATTCTCATGACAGAAGCTGTGCTTTCCTTTATTTGGACATCACTGCACACCTCCAGGCATGGGTAAAACCAAAATAACGTTATTTCCTCTCACTCCATTCTGCATATGGGTGGAGGTATATCCCTGCTGAAGACAAAACATGATACCTTGAGGGGTGCTTGAGGACACTGGACTAGATATGAGCCAACACTGCATCCTGGACCTAGAAGTAGACCAAAGGGGAATTCAGAGAAACAGGCGTGAGCATCTGGAAATGCCAGGCTAGGGAGAAAGCCTGGTACTCCTTTTCCCTGGGCAGGAAGTAGTGTGGTATCTCTTCAAAGGGCAGAGATAGCATATTTACCTGTCCTGCCCATTGCAGCTTGGTGTGACCACTGTGCACCTGGAATGGAGCAGAAAAGGAGGAAAAGGCAAGGCAAAACAACCTCTGTCTCCCTGGTCCATGCTCACCAACAGGCTTAACTCTATAGGCTAGAGATTCTTTGGCTACAGAGGTAGATGTCAGATCATTCTGAGCCCTCACTCTTCACCCTTTCCTTGTTTTGATTTATTTCTCCCTATAGTCATTTGATTTTTTCCACATTGTTTCTCCTTTATCCATCCCAGGAGGGCTCAACTATTTGCTTTGGAAGGAACAATCGTCTGTCCTGTTCTAAATACACATTGAGCTGTAGGTCCAACCTGCCCCAAGCACTGATGCTCACACCAACTCTGACAGCCCTCGGTGTCCTGACCATAAATCTCCCTTGATGGCATTACTCCCTCCCCACTGGCACTGGTACACAAATCCCACCCCAAACTCAAGTATTTTTATTTAAAGAGCAATAGGTCTTTTCTGCTAACACTAGCTGTATTCCCCCTAGAGTGTTTCACACCAAACGGAGTTATTTGTGGCACTCAGAAATAGTATTAAAAAGTGTAGATTTACTTGGCAGCTGACCAGCAATATTACTAAAAGCAATTATTTTCCATAAAATAAAGTCTCCATGACAAAGCAGTATAAACCGGTGAAGGAAAGGACAAAAATTAACAGTGTAGTTGAAAAGAACAGTAAATTCTTACCTACTAATGTTGATTCTTCCCACCATCTCCCCCAGTATTCAGGTTATTAATAAGTTTATAGAGTTTGGGCTTTATTCTCCTGCTTAACGGCTTCACCATCATCACAATAATAATCATGTGAAACCTATACACTAACCTCTATTGAACTGCAGTTCACTACAGCAGAATACTACTGCGGAGGGTTTTAATGTCAGCATCTGCACATATGCAATTCAGAAAATATATTATATATGGGAGATTTGGTATGGAAACAAAAAAAAAAGGAAAGCCTTCTTTTTTCTGTAAAGGCAAACAGGCCAGTGATAACATAAATTAGCCTTAGAAATTAGTGGGAATCTTTTCACTGAGAAACAAAATGAAGACACTATTCAGTAATGCAGAAGTTTAATTATTAAACTCAGATTAATCTCATATACCTTCATCCCCTAAATTGGGAGCATAGATGCAGTTGGCATACTCTCAGGTCCCCAGAGTGAGCTCAGTGGTACCAAAAGGAGTTTCAACCTTAAGTGGGTTGAATACAGCCTGAGATACAGTGACATCCACTTCTTTCCTAATTTAAAAGGCTCTTTTACACCCAATGGACAGGGTTTGGTTGAAAATGGAGAACACCAAGGGCTTGTTGCCCTAAACCCAACCAACATATCATCCCGTCAGGATAAAAGTCTTTGAGACTCTTGTGAAGAAGTGAGGACGTACCTCACCTTTTCACTTTCAAGAAGCATCTAATGTCTAACGTCTGAAAAGGACAAAAGAGGACAAAAAATGAGAGACATTCGGAATCCATCATCAAGGATGTCAGCAGTTAGAAAGTTGGATCACAAGAAAGGAGGATGTAACAGCTTGCAAGGGAGCCATTTTTCACTGAAGAATGTTGCATTTCAGATGGTCGTGCAGCAAAAGACTCCTTTTTAGGACTAATACTCTTCATAGGAATATTAGTACCTTTATGGTTGGAGGGCCCAAAGGCAGATTCCTTCCCTGACCTTCACATTTCAAGTGATCATCAAGTCTCTGAATATCTCTATAAAGCATTTTCAACTGCAATCAGGTTGCAAAATACAAGCAATCCCAGTGTAATATGAAAAAGTAAAGGAGCAGTGTAAAAATTTCCAGGAACTGAAATAGGGAAGGGGATTAGTGAAAATCCCTTTCTGGATCTGATACTCATTTTTGTAGTTTTCTCTGTCTTCTACAACTGATGATGGATCTTCAGTCTTAAGGGTTCTGGCTAATTTTTATTTCAAGTTGAAACATCTTGTTAATATTAAGGTTACAACTGATAGGAGGCAAGTGAAAGATGACAGCCAGCAGATGCTTGATCTTGACCTGGAAATTCTAATTTATTCTTGTCTTCCTCAACTCAAAAAGCACAAAGGAAACTTAAGAAAATAGAGCTCATAGCACATTCCTTTAATAAAATTTATCTATGTTGAAAAAGGATTTTTTTTTAAATCTCTTTTCTAAACTCTCCAGAGACTGAGTATCATATTTATGCCTACACGTTTTGCAGAAGAAGCAGGTCTGAAGCATACTCTCATTTACTGGAAGTACTTTATAATGCACTACTTAATTCAAAGGGAAAAAAAAAAAAATGTTGCTGCAACCACGGTAACAATATTAACAATGAAGCGTATGAAGCCTGAAAGGAAATTACTCAGCAAAACATGGTAATAAAAAGAAAAGTCACCATGGATTATCAACTAGAGTATTAACAAATAATTTGTAATGCTAAGATTACACAGGAATTCTGGCACTCCTAATTGCACTGATTTATTGAACTGTAGTTTGAGCCTGTAGTTTGGGTCAACATGGTTTGGGAAACAGGGAAGTGAATGCAAAGAAGATCGAGTGAAAATCTTTCCTGTGCAGAAGTTTGTAGCTATCTAGGAACACCTTGCAAGACCACTGGTAGATACATTAGGTAGATACATTACAGATAACATTTGGAGGATATGTTCCAACAACCAAAGAGAACAAGAGAAATACGCAGAAATAATTACCAATTGCCTAATGTTCCCCTAGATATTGTAAAAGAAAAAGAGAAAATACCTGGAAAAAGCTGATGAAATTCAGGAGTGTGTGGCTTGATCATCAGAACAGCTTTCTGAGTTAATAAGTCAAGATGCATGCAAGAAACCTGGTGGTGAACAGCATATTGCACTGTGTTTAAACAATACTAAAATTTACAGCTTGGTGGTACTAGGTCTGAAAAGGAATTTTCAAAGGCTTTGGTCAAGTCTGTATCAGACACAACTGAATAAGTGGAATAATTAGTTAGACTTCTTAACTACCCAGGAGAAACAAAATTAAATAGTTTCTTTGGTGTTCCTTCTTGAAGAACTTGTCTTGAATTATTTCCTGCTATACTGTGTCCCTGTGTTTCTAAATATCTTATATGAGCATTCGTTTCTATCAAGTCCTAATTTCCTATGCAGTTTCTTAAGCACTCCTTCTAGCAGCAATAATGGCTTTAGCAGTGTGGAATCAGAAAGTGTGGTGGTTACTGCAGGAAATGCTCTTTAAATCATGTACTATGTCAATTAAATGGCTAAGAGTTGGGTCTGGGATGGTAGAAATGGCAGAGATATCATGTGAGCTTTCCAGCTCCTGATTGCTAGTGCATGTCAGTTTTACGAAAGCATGTGATAATTTTCTAGAAAGGCAATCTATTCGATGGGAAAGTAAAAATTAACTACAACGTATTCACTACCTTTCTAGTCATGCTGGTAAGGCTTGGAGAGCGGGTTTGGATATGGGGCTGTTTTCTTGACAGTTTTAAAGCTCATTTAAATGCATCCCAGAACAGCAGTGACTAAAAGAAAAATTATTTCTCTCTGTAGGATGTGGGTCCAGCAAAGTAAAATGAATTGGTACTCTTAATCTTGTCACCAAGTGAGTAAGTGTTTGAATTGCTATACTCACCATACAACTTTTGGTACTGACTGGTGATTTCAGAGGTGATGCCAAAGACAAATGGATCTCGAGTTTAAACTGCTCTTACTAAATAGAGCCAACCTAGAGATGAGTGGCAGAAGAGTTGGGGCTGACTGCATCCAGTTCGCGGGAACTAATTGAGTTCCAACAATGCCTTTTTCACTCTTTCTACTCGCTCTAAATGTAGGTAGAATTGTTGGTAGGAGTATGTATTTCCTACACATTCTTTTAATTACTAAGGTGGAAAGGAGGACACACACAGCATGATTTAGCAGCGATTGTCTTGCAGCCTGAATTTTGGCTTCCACGGTTCTTAGATCTGGAATTTTAGTTTACATCTACTTATCTCTCAATCTGCTAGATAAGGAAATTCCACACTTTAGCAGCACTTCTGCAATGATTTCTTTACACAATATATCACAGCTGAGTAGTCGGTTCTATATTGTCTCCCGCTTGGTCAAACTGTCTCGAGCCATCTGATGTTACTCATCCTGTGTGTGAGATCCTTCCGGCTTCTTAATACTGCCCACTTTCTCCCCAAGGGGAGATGAGGATGAAGAGAAACTTCAGCTCCACTCTGCACATGTACAGGACATTAATCACTCCTAACTTGTCCTGATAATGAAGAAATGCTCCCCCTTTCTCATGCTCCTTCTCACATTTAACCAAATGTATACGCTGGTGGAAATCAGTGCTAAAATCAGGTTAAAACTAAAATGAGTGGAAGGTATTCTGTATGGGAATACCAACATTTTTTCGCCCATCTCTCATGTTCAGATCCATCAGGTGACTTTTAGCATGATTCATAAGGGTTTGAGTGGATGTAGGGTAGGACCTTCCCTGCAGAGCAGTGGGACACATTCACAGCCATTCTCATAGATACTTAGCCACGAAAGCTGTCCATCTGTTCATCTATTAGGAGCGCCCTAGACAGTAAAAAGCCTGAAGTTCTCAAAACCCAGTCTGAACTGTTCTGCATAGCCCTCAAATCAAAGAAATCTCAGCAATGCTTCAAACTATTGAAAATGGTGAAACAGATGTTGAGGCAGCATTCAATCTAGACCACTGCCAGCTGCTACTTCTTTCATTTGTACCTCAAAACTTTTAAAACTGGGAGTCTATCTCTGCCAGTGCCTACTACTGACAAACAATTTATGAAGAGAGGAAGATCATGGTGGCTTTGTTCAGTTCAAAGAGATGGCTAAAGGGAGATGCAGATGATATCTTTTAACTATTTTAGGGGTGAGGAAATACAGAAGACAGAACCAGACCACTCTTGAAAGTGCATAGTGAGGGGACAAGAGTTTTAGCAGTAGAAACTGTGACTGCCTAAAAGGAGAATAGTTGTTCACAATGAGAATGATCAGCACCAAAACTGACATAGGGGTTGTGGACATACTCAAGTGCAACTAGTTAAGGCACAAAACAATCTGATCTAACCTTCAAGTCAGCCCTGCTTTAAGCTGAAAATAGCTGGATCAGAGACTGATAGTGGTGGCTTTCAACAAAAATTATTCTGTGGCTTTGTATTTTTGTGATGACGACTCTATGATTAGAAATATTTTGGCTTTGGCTGAATTGCACCAAAATAAGTCAATTTCAGGAAGACAATTACTGTGTTCTCATTTACTGTGTTCTTCTCTATATTAAAGAACTGCTAGCTCAGTGCAAAGCCTGTTCAGGGTTACCTAAGGTAATGCAGGTAAATTCAGTGTCAGGCCTAGATTCAAATGACCACCTCGGGAACTTTTAATCAGACTTGCTGAGAAACTGCAAAATATAGCGAAAGTATTCTCCAAAATTCTTTTCTAGACATTCAGTATCAAAGTCTTCCCTGCGCATAGATCTGGACTGTTAATATGAGTTCACTATTTCAGCTTAACCAAGATGGTCGCATTGCAAAATATCCCTTCAGTTTCATTAAATGCCTGCTACATTAGCACTACAGAGTGATTGCATTAGGCTGGAGGAGACATAGAGATGTCTCTTCCATCCCCTTTTTCAGCCAAGTCAGCAGCCAGGTTGAGCAAAAAGCACTGGCCAACTGAGGAGAGGCCATTGGGGCTGTTTGGTTGTGCAGGAACGGATCTCAAGGCAATGCCAGTGTTATAACACAGGCTTACTTCACTGAAAACAAACTCATAACTTAGTAAAGCTATTCAACCTCCTGGAAAGCCTGGGAACAATTGAGATAAAACATCACATGGTTTTTCATGCCAGCTGCCTGTGCAAGTGATTTATGGACTGCAATATGCCATGGAACCAGATCACTTCATCGGTTTCCTTAAAGACAGAGGTGGATTGTGTCTGAACTTACTGAACAGAATATCTCCTCCTTCAAGGCATCATCACTCCTCAAATAAACCTGCAAAAGCTGAAGCAGTTGGGCCTCTTATTTTCTAAGAACACAACGAATATCTCTGTAGAATTGTGGTTCGACAGCTTTGGATTTAGAAGCATCAGAAGTAAATTCTGATTATTCATTTTGGATAAATAATAAACAACGTAAAAATCGCTGACGTTAACCTTCATTGGAAAAGGTGGTTTAATGGGCCCCATAAAATCTTCTATTGATGGCAGGTTCATAAAGTTCCTTATTGACTTCAGCTAAAGGCTATAACTTCTATCAATACTGTCAACAATTAATATTGACTAATAAAGGTATCCTGTAAACTGAGTCATAGCATTATGTTACTTTATGCTGCCATTAGCAAAATTTCATGTCATCTTGAAAACATTTCCCCTATAAATCTAGGATTTCTTAATATAGCCTATGTGACGGCTAGCTGTGGAGGGCCCACAGTAACACTGCTTCTGTGCAAAGTGTGAAAACAGAGCAACCTTCCTATTTGCATGACAAAATTTCTGAAGTGAATCCCAGACCTCACTTTCTCCAACAGCACGTTTAAGACTGCGAGGGTTTTGTTTGCAAATGTTTGTCACGCCTTCATCTGTGCCAAGAAATTACAACACGGAAATGTCCACATTTTATTTGTGTATATTGAAGGCTTCACATTATGTCCTTAGCCTTTCTTTTCCTTTTCCTTTTCACCCTGTATTTCGATACTTATACCCCAAATTCAAATGAAATGCGTATTCTGAAATGATGGGTCTCTCTCTCAGCTCCAGGCAAATTTTTCCAACTTGAATCTGGGTGATGTTTTTGTTATCTCCCCATTGAAGTCTAAGTATCAGTTCAAGCTCTCCAACAGCACGGTTTGGATTGTAATATTTTCCCTTGCATTCCACCACCTCTTTTCTTGTCAATACGAACAACTAGATACTAGTCACCATCCTCTTATAGACTCTATTAATGCTGCACAGATTTTTTATTTCTGAGTATGATATAGTCTTTCTCATACAAAACACTCAATACCTAAGATAGCAAATGCCTTGGGCCCAAAGGAACTTCTGTATTTGTACAGCACTTACAATCCTGCAAGTATGTTCTCCACCTTGCTGTCTTCACTTTTCTAATTGCAATGAAAAGGTGGTTCAACAAATGGTTAGTGCGTTATCAAATTAAGGGAAGAAGAATTGGAGGTTGTCTCAGTCCTGACATGGGTATTACTGCCTCTGTTATTAGTTTCAGTAAAGCCTTTCAAAGCATGCGCTGTTGCTAATGTGTTGTTGCTAATATAATTTCATTTGTAAGTGATCTGTAGGTACAAAGTTGCATTTGAACATGTAGAGATAGCATTACGGAAACTGGTGAAGAAGGCTCTGTCAGCTAATTCAATTCTTCCCTCTTAAGGAGAAAAATAAAGATTAAAATTCTGCACTCTTCTTTTCTTTTTAGGCATGGAAAGAAAGATGTTTGGGATAGGGTCATGGGTGCTCACGCCACCATAAGAAGCACAGGAGAGTGGCATGCATATGAGAGGACAAGATAGAAGAGCAAGATGTTTACTTTGGGTTTTTGAGTCATTTGTTGGGAGTGCGCAAACTCTAATCGACCCTCATAATCTCTCTCTATATATATTTTTAATTAAAACACAAAGCTAGGAAGTAAAATATTAAACTCTGGAACTGCATATCTGCCTGTTCTAATGGGTGAAATGCTGTAAGATGCTACATTAAAAAACTTAAAAAAATATTGTAAGGATGATTTAAAAAAAAAATCTGCACATCCTTTAAACAGAAGGTCGTTTATCTTTGAACTTTGCCTAATACATCATTTTCACTGAACAGAAACGTAATAAGCTTCTACTGTAATTTTGTTGGAGTTAAACATAAAATCATGTGGGTGGTGTATGTCTCACTGTGTCATGGCTTCCCAAGGAAAAGTTATCATCATTTGTCACTATAATACTGTGGCAAAAAGCATAAAGAGAACAAGCCATGCAGTCATTTCACATCAGCTTTCAGTGCTGAGCTTAAGCTCCTGATGACTTGGCTATATTAAGAAGCAGGCTGTGCCATAATTGAATTAAAGGTGCAAAGGCTTATATGGTTGTGTGAACCCCCGGGTCACGCTGCAATTGAATCAAAATCCTCTCTCCTTCCTACTCTGCCTGGCAGAACTGCTGACCAAAAGGGTCGCCGGGACCTACAGAAGGCATGCAGGAGTCCCTTCAGCTGGGGATGCAAAGTTACTGAGATAAAAAATCTGTGACCTTCAGCTTTTATTTCTCATGAAGAAAAAAGCTTCTAAAAATATTTCACCGCCGTTTTCCTTCAGAGAGCAGTCAGCCCATTTACATAAATGAAACGGCTCCTGTCAAGGAACCAGCGAGGAAAAGAAGGAAATTATCTGCCCCGAAAATCTGTAGCAAAGATAAGAGCAGCACTGGCCAGGGGAGGGGAGATTTAAATGCTTTTTGTCTGAAAGGTCACTACAGAAAGCAGAGAAAGTATTACAGCCGCTTAATGATCTCTGTCGCTGTGATAAATAAGTAGGAGCTTCTCCAGCAGTTTATTAACAAACACTCTGTAGGACAGTACAAAAGGCCATGACATGGGGCTATTAGAAGAGCATTTTCACTGAGTCTGATAAAAAAAAATACAACTAAGGAAGATTAAGGTGGAGTGCAAAAGGAAGCATCGCTGGTAGAGCTTGAGGCTGAATCGCATGCGCTGCCATCACTTACCGGTTTCAGTGTTCTCATGCTCCGTGTCGGTGAGGGTGAGGTTGGAGTTGGCCCGGCTCGACAAGCAGGAGCTGCGTCCGGATTTGGTGTTGCGTCCCCAGAGCCTCACGGGGTGCTCAGGTGACATGACCACATCCGCCTCCGTGTCGGCATCTGAGCCAGCGCTGATGGAGTAGCCGCAGTGAGGCAGCCCAATATCAGTCCGGTACAAAGTCCCATGGGTGGGCGTCACGTCTTCAAGACCCAGCTCCCGCAAAGAGAAGTTGGCTCCTGGAATCACAAAGTCATAGAAAGGGTTGGGTTGGAAGAGACCTCAAGGATCATCAAGTTCCAGCGGCCCTGCCACAGGCAGTGCTGCCAAGTGCTAGATGAAGTACTAGATCAGGTTGCCCAGGGCTGCATCCAACCTGGGCTTGAACACCTGCAGGTGTTTAAAAAAAAACACCCACAGTTTAAAACCATTCCCTCTTGTCCTATTGCTATCCACCCATGTAAAAAGTTTATTTCCCTTCTGCTTATAGTCTCCCTTTAAGTATTGGAAGGTCCTAATGAGATCTCTCCATAGCCTTCTCTTCTCCAGACTGAACAAACCCATCTCCTTCAGCCTGTCTTCATAGGAGAGGTGTTCCAGCCCTCTGACCATCTTTGTGGCCCTCCTCTGGGAGAAAACGCAGCATTCTGATTGTTCTTTAATAGGGGACAGTTTTATCAAGCATATGTCAGTGGTGGAACTATTCATCTCCTGTCTTCAAACACAACTCTGCTTCTTCTTGAGTCCTAGCATCACACTGAAAGTTCACCTGTTTTGTTGTGATAGCTAACTATGCCAAGACCAAAAAGCAGCTGAATACCTGCCTCTGGAGCCTTGTCCTTGACAAAAAGTCAGGTCTTAATAAAATTATCATGTTTGAAATTAAAAGGATGGAGAGATGGTGGAATTCTTTAGAAGAACGAGAAAATAAACTTCGGAGTAAGTCAAAGTGGGGAATGAAGTAACTAAAAGTCCTATCATACACCTCACAGCACTACTACTGTAGGAACTTTGAATGAGTCAAAATCACTGAAATTACTTACTGGGGATTTGAATTTCCTTTGGCAAGCTCACTTTCCCCTTGCTGACCACTCACGACTTGACTAAGTTTAGCCATTCATTCTTACACAGCCACAGCAGAGGTTATTCGGCTGCAAATAGATGTAATTGTTCAGCTGACTAAAAACATAAATTCAAAAATAACTCCTGAGTTCATGTCTAGTAACATGCTGAGCTTTATAATCAGACTGAATTGATGTGAAAGAGTCTTCAAATATTAGCACACTTTGTTTGAAAACTTACATGAGGAAGCTGAGGAGAGCAATTAGTGGCTCCATTTTAATCCACATTTATTTATTAATGCACACTTTTATTTTGCAGTCCTGAACACCTTTAAAGGATTTTGGCTACCTGTGAAAGTGTTTCTCTCCACATTGTGTTTATATGGCACAACAAGCCCCACTCCTTTTACACTATGTCTCTGTCAGATGGATTAAGGAACTTTATCTCTAGCCAGTAGGAGGCATCAGACCCTGGATTGTGGCCAAATACCGACACCAGTGATCAAAATCAGTCTAGCTGGCTTCCTTCCATTATTTCAATAAATTAATCCCCTCCAATCAAAAGAGATGTGGAGCCCCTCCTGCCAAGTTTATGCACAGGCTCCAGACTCAGTTTTGGGGCAGTGTTTCCAGCTCGGACATGTTTCTACAAGCTCAGTCTCAACGCATAATCACCAGGAATGTTCAGTTCCCAGTCTAGCTTGGAACAGCAATGTTCTTATCTATTCGTTACTGAAATTTGTTCATTGTGTCTGGACCTCAATCTCAAGGTTGTATCCAAAAGTGAGTTATGCTTCTCTCTTTACTCAAAACCACACAAGCATGTGGTTCTCCTTGTGTTTGTTTTGTTATGGTGGAAAACATGCATCCAATAGAAACAGTCAGATTTCAGCTTTTCCAGAGTCTGGTTTCATGCTTGTGGGAACAATCTGGCTTGTCCCTGTGCCCTGCTGCATAGGGAAGGGCTCACATTATAGCACACATGCCTTTAATGATCACTTGGCCCCAAGAAACCATTATTTTAGTATGTGTTTTTGTTCTGTTGACTTTGCAGCTCATAGAGAAGAGAGAGATGTTTGAATGCAAAGTGAATAATGGGACTGGACTGGGACGTTTCCACATAAAGTTTAGAGGAGGAACTGTTGTTTCATGTCAGGAGGAAATGAGCATGGTTCAGCTGGTTATGGATCTGCAGCTGATCACACTTAAACTATTTAAAATATTCATGACCATCACACCATCTTAATTGAGCAAAAAAGATTAAAGCTTTCAGACAGAGTGGACAGATAAGGTTTCTTGGGGCTCACACTTCAGATCAAATCTGGAGCCTGGCTTGGGGAGCACAATGCAAGCTTGTGGCAGATTAATCCATTTGACTTGGCTGCAAAATAGTCTGAGAGAACATCCACTACTACTCCATGGCATGAGGTAGCAAATGAACTTGACCTAAATTACAAAAGTGAGTAGTATCTCTCCAGAGATCTCACTTTTCACTTCCAGTTTTGACTTTTGAGCAAAGCTGGATAAAAACTAGCTGCCATGGAGTACTGGAGATGATCATCTTTTGGTTTTCCTTGCATGTTTGAGTCACCAACTGTGAACTCCACCTTCCCTTGCAAGGGGCCACATTCAACATCATCCAACACATCAACATGCAGCGTGATTGATACTCTCCAGTAACAGCAGCTCATAAATTATGAAAAATGACTGCTACAATTAACTGAAAATCAAATTTATTTGCAATAAACAGCAGGAGATGCATCGATTTTCATATTCTATGCTCACTGTTGCCTCTTAAGCTGGAAGAACTCAAGTCAATAAAAGGAAGATAATAAATATCTGAGACTTTTTAATTCAGATCTGGTCTATTTTTTTCCTGTGCTGACTTGCACGTTTGCTGGCACTCACACTCCAGCTATAACCATTGAAATGCTGACTTGTTTATTTACTGAATTTATTTGGTCAATTTGAAATGTTTCCCTCCTCTGCCTTCCAAACCAGCTCGGGAGAGAAATTCACTTCGCCTTGTTGATGTCGTGCAAGCTAATAAGTCTTGGTTTCAGCTGGCATTAGCCCATGAAACACCACTAAATGAGGTCCATTCATGGCTTTATGCCAGTGGAAAATTTGGCATAGAAAATCCAGAGTAATTGTTATCATTCTTCAGGGCAGTTTTAGGACTCTCTGGATAAAATGAGAAAAAATTATAAAATTAAAAACATGTGGGTGAAATACCAGAAGTAGAATCAGACCCCGATATGGTTAATCTTACCTTCTCAATCAATTTCAGCCGCTTAGACCATAGGTTTTTAAAATATTTTGGTATCCTTCAAATTTTTTCTAGGGAAGTATGAGCTTCTATATAACAAGTCAACAGACAGGATTTTCTTTATATTTTGTGGACTTCTTAGGAGAAGTCCATAGACCTGCATGGCCTCAGACCCTCAGGTTGAAAACCGCTGACCTATACTAATTCACATCTCTCCTGCATAGTGAATATATTGTATGAAGTGAGCAAACTCAGTGACCTAAAAGGCTTCCTTTTCTTTGTAACTTCTTAGGTTCCTTAGAAAGGATGAAATACTTCAGAGTTGCTAAGAAGGGGAATCCTTTTATGATTGCAAACTTTTATTTAAAACACCTACTGCCCCTTTTGTTGATTATTGTTTGCTGCAACTTTCCTGAAACACAAATACTATGTAGTCAAAGAAACTTATGCAAGTCATTTTGCTTGTGAATGCCATAAAGATGTGTCTTGCACCAAAACCACAACTACATGGTACTTGAAGAGTGAATTAACCAGCCCTCAAGTCATACTAGTGCAGTTGTAAGCAATCCCTTTGGGGAATCAGCTTCTCCAAACTGCAGTGGGTGAGCTCAGAGCAGTCAGGGTCAGCTCTTTTATGTTTATTGTCTGGAATGCTGCCTCTTCCATTTTACTTTGCCATTTTATGTTTTCTTGATGGACTTCTAAGAATAATTTATGTGAAACCCTGCTCGGTTTCTGAACTAAGTTACTCATGTAACTTTTTTTGCCCCTCACTGCAAGAAAGACATTGAGGCCCTGGAGCATGTTCAGAGGAGGGTGACGAAGCTGGTGAGGGGTCTGGAGCACAGGCCTTATGAGGAGCGGCTGAGGGAGCTGGGATTGTTCAGTCTGGAGAAGAGGAGGCTCAGGGGAAACCTCATCGCTCTCTATAACTACCTGAAGGGAGGTTGTAGTGAGCTGGGGGTCAGCCTCTTCTCTCTTATAACGAGTGACAGGACGAGGGGGAATGGCTTCAAGTTGCGCCAGGGGAGATTTAGGCTGGACATTAGGAAACACCATTTTTCTGAAAGAGTGGTCAGGTGCTGGAATGGGCTGCCCAGGGAGGTGGTTGAGTCACCGTCCCTGGAGGTGTTCAAGAAACATTTAGATATGGTGTTGAGAGACATGGTTTAGTGGGGTTATTGGTGGCAGGTGGATGGTTGGACTGGATGATCTTGTAGGTCTTTTCCAACCTAGCTAATTCTATGTTTCTATGATTCTATGTCTCTACAGGAAAATGAAGATGAGACTACAGTAGTGGCCAGAAATCTACCTCATGTAGGCAACAACAGCAGCAAGAACGTAACAGTGCTGACTCAAGGCTAGCAATAAAAAGTAAAAAATCTGGAATCTTTATTAGGACTCTGGAGCCCATGTGGTCTCATGTACCTTCAAATCATCAAAGCTTCTGTGACCCATATTCACTAAATGGAATCCTAAAAGTCTTAAAAATGTCTCTTTACCACTCTTCTAATACTGGAACATGTCCTTGTCTAAAACCTGCTGCCTGTAGGCCATGTGCAATGACAAGAATAGTTCAGCCCACCTGCAGTTCAATTGACCCACTTCTTCCAGGCTTCTTGGGTTTTACTGCAACCTAGATGAACGGTGTGAAAATGGTACTCTCCTTTGGTTGTCTTTGGTATTGAGATCCTTGTTGATTTCCTTCATGACAGAGTAGGCACATCACATAGCATAAAGGAACCCCTGAGCAGGCAGGGACTTCAGAATCACTGAAAGGTTAAGGTTGGAAAGGAACTTTGCAGGTCATCTTGTTCATCACTTGCTCAAGTAGGGGCGCCTAAAGCAGGTTGCCCAGGAATTTCGAAGATTTTCCATGCTGTATCAGTACACATAGAGACTGACTGTGCAGTGTGCACCCACTGGGTCTGATTTAAGAGTAGGAAGTATCAAAGGGCTGTTACAGATGCACACAACACAAATAAGGCATCTCCTAGCTTCTAGAATATGGGATAAAGGTAGTACCTCCCTGTACTTCCAACATACATAATTACAGAATGTCTTTCAGTAGATGCTAATGAGCACAGGCTTGTGATATTCCACCACTTAATGACATCAGTTTGCATACGTTTCACATCTGTGTAAAACACTAAAGGTGTTCCTTGTTTGTTTTCTTTCATTATATCTTGATTTAGCCTCATAGTCCTTCAAAGTTAGCCCCCATCCAGCCCCAGCCCTCAACACTGAGTTGGTTAATCCACACTGCTTACAGCAATACCTGCTGAGATGTGCTCACCTGCTCGGCAGAATTCATCGGCCTCCTGATGCACCATGTCTTTGACCCGATTGCTGTAGGTCAACCTGGAGTCTTGATCATAAGCCTTCAGGGTCTCACTGGAGCTATAGGACTTCTGAGGAACCTTGCTGTCCTCACTCTCGGCTGAAGAGCTGGTGTAGCGGCGCTCCGTGTCGCGGCGCCGAGTCAGAGATCGATACGGTTTCCTTTCTTTTACATCCATGGCACTCTTGTCTGAGTATTCAACATTAAAATAATGACACCCGTGTAGCAGTCAGAATGGAATATTCTGAAAGAGAAAATTAAAGAAATAGGACCTGGGCTCATGCCTTTGGGCACCAGAAGGCTAATTTGCCTTTCATAAATTCTTGCACTGAACAAAAGAGAGGTTACTTAATGAACTGCAGGAAAGCCCTCCTAGAATAATCACTGATGGAAAGAAAGTCTCAATTATGTGTTACTCAGAACTTTACTAATCACAACAGCTAACGGGACACATGCACGCAGAAACCTGCATCTGCCTGAACTGGGCTCGCACTTGGGGATTTCAAACTGAGTGTGATTTTCTGAGTCTTATTTCCACAGGAAGTGATTCAGACACCTCCTGGAGGCATATTTTCTGTACATCAGTCATGTAATCTCTGGGAAATCAGGTCATGCTGAAATGTCTCTATTTGGGCACATGGAAGACTTTGGAAAGTGCAACACTATGCTTTTAAGTGTTTTAGTACCTCATGAGTTTAGAAGCAATGAACTAAAGAATAAGAGATGACGTAAGAAAACAAGTGGGCAGAGAGAGAGAGGAAAGATGAAAGAAGAACTGAAGTGATATATGGATGGTAGTCAGATGAAAATGTCTTTGTATTCAAAGGGCTCCTCTTGACCCAGCTAGAAATATATTCTAACTTAGCAGAATTGAGAAAGTGCAAATAAATGATAGTGCTCTCCTTCGTGTAACAGCATAGCCTGGGATTTATGCCTGTGGGAAACCAGTGTGTATACGCACTGACATGCATACACACATCTGCACACAGAGAAAACTGGTATCAGAAATAAACCACATATTAAAAGTATTTTTGCCAAAATCATTTATACATTGTCTTTTAACAATAAGTTTATCAAATGAAAGAGAAAGCACTGAAAAAAAAAGTCAGTGACTTGCAGCAAGATGGTAAAATGCATTCTTGAATATCTTAACTTGTTTATGGGAAAAATACTGCAAAAACCCACAAACCAAACACAGAAATCTGCAATTACAGGCTGTTTCTTGGGAGCTGATCTGTCTTGACTGCGAAACAACTAGTTGTGTCTCTGAAAGCCACATCAGGATGTGTTTCTTTATTACAGCACTTAAAAGCAGAGAGGAAAAGGAATGGAAAACACCTATCCGTCCTCATTTTTTTCATATCAAATAAATATGGAACACATTGGCAAGGAATGAATCACATTCTGTTGGCATTTCTCCCTTGAAAGGCGAAATACTGAATGTGCTACACCATGGATTTGTGCTGCAGCTCAACACAGCTACAGCACAATAGTGAAGGTGAGAGGTGTTGTAACTTTTACAGGTTGGTTTAGAGGGATGTGATGTAACACAGCATTTGTGGCTCTCTGGGCTATGATTCTATGAGGAATGGAAGACACCAAGCTCAGTTTCTGATACCCTACAATTCATAATAGTAATGCAAGGGCTTGAAGGCAGCATTTTATTATGAATTTCTCACTTGCCGAGCTGTCTGGAACAAACATAACTAAATGTATTTTCAAGGAGATGAGAGAATGCAGGAGGGAATCTCTTCCTTCAGCACCGGTGAGGCTGCATCTGGAGGGCTGGCTCCAGTTCTGGGCCCCCAGCACAAAGGCGACCAGGGCATACTGGAGGGAGCCCAGTGCAGGGCCATCCAGATGCTGAAAGGCCTGGAGCTGCTCTGCAGCTGAGACAGCTGGGATTGCTCGGCCTGGAGGAGAGGAGGCTTGGGGGGATTCCTCTTATGGCCGCAAATCTGTGTGGAAGGTGCAGAGAAGATGGAGCCTGAGTCTGTTCAGTGGGGCCCAGAGGCCCCAGGCACAGCCTGGAGCCCAGGAGGTCCCGCAGGACACCAGGCCTCACTGCTGTGCACAGTGAGCAGAGAGGGGCTGGGGACTGCTCCTGGGGGAGCTCCAGAAGCCCTGGACGTGGTGCTGAGCACCCTGCTCTGGGTGTCCCTGCTGGGGCACGGCACGGCTGGGACCCTGAGGTGCCTCCAGCCTTTAACATTCTGTGATTCTGTGGTTCTGTGATGCGAGGACTGCAGGGTGTCTATGAGATTCACCTGTAGTTATGCAGAGAAAAAGAGATTCCTGCTTCCTATTTCTGCAGTTATGTCTTTACGAAGAGTGCTCACTTGGGTTTGTCTCTTTAACCTCCAAAAGGAACTCTTCAATGACAGAACCAAATTCCAAGTACAGTTCCTGTGGCATTCTTCCCGGAAATTAAGATGCTACTTTAAAAAGATCCACTGAATTCTATCCCATTCTATTCCAGTGATGGCAGCAGACCAACTTCGCACATCCTATTTGTCAGCAAATCACATAGAAACTACCGAACACAAATGGAACGATTGGGAGCGTATGTCATAAATGAGCTTTACTTAAGTCATCTGCAGAGCTTTTGAGCACCCATTTGATTGTAAACATGTGTTTAAACCCATCCAGCTCACTAACTTATTTTCAGTCATGAGCCATATACATTCAGTACATTAAATGCAAATGGGACTGCTCAGCGGCCAAAATTTATACATGTTAAACATTTTGCAGAATAAGGGCCTGCGAGTTGCCAAAACTAAGCCCTGAATGAAGAAGGAAAGATCTCCTAAGGAGCTGCTCAATATAGTAATAGTGCTTAAGAGGTCTACCAAATATAGGTAGACATTTTGCTGCCTTTAATCAAACTTACTGATACCTTCACACTGCAGAAAGAAAAAAGGAATGGAGCATCTGATTGCTTTTCAGTGCACTATCTTCCTCCTCTAAAAAAAACAAAGGTTTTTTGCTTGAAAAATTGTTTTTTTTTTTCCAATTGTTATTGAATTGGTTTATCTCCTTTATGTCACCTCTGTTTGTGTAAAATTCTCAAAAGGAGCAGGTTTGTTATACCTTTCAATAAAACACCTTTAAAACAGGCTCCTTCATGAGAATGCTGTTGTAAGAGAACACTGAAATTGTGGTTTATTATCATGGGGATTGTGGAAACAAAACTTGAGTGAGAAATGTGGTTACTGTATTCTACAAGAATGAAATGAGGAAAGGGGACTTCTACCTGCTCATGAGGATTGCAGTAATTCCTACCAAGGGTCAGTCATTTACAAAACCTCTGTGGGAGAGGCACACATGCCAAAAAACCTTTCTGCAGTTAGAGCCACAAGGTACAAATAGGGTCTGTAATTACCATTAGTAACCTTGCAACTTAGGAAATGGCCAAAAAAACATCAGGAAATTGACTGAATTCCCACCAGATGAAGGTTTTTCTTTTTGTAAAGAAAGGTGAAAAACTGAAATTCCTCCTACAGTTCATCAAAAAACAGCCCTGTAAATTTGCACCATTCATACACACATTCCTCTATAGCAGTGTGTCAATTCCCAATTCATTCATGTCTTTATAAATTTAACTCTCCTCAGCCCTTTCTTTCTCTCCCTGTCTCTGCTTGTAAGGAGACACTTTTCAACAGGAAATGTCACCCCCAAAACAGATGAAATTGCCTTTTTTTTTTCTTTCTCTTTTAAGAAGGAACTGTTGCATTTCACTGAGTTAAGTAACTTTCCAGTACCTCTCCATGGACACGTGATCCTCGTTGTCTCCTTTTTATGGCCAAATTCCCAGCTGGTTTAGATACCTCACCATCAATGGAGTTGTGATGGAGAATTTGTCTCTCTGATAGATTATTATTTTTTATCTGCTACTCTTTGTGTCTTGATTTCACTTCTGCCAAGTTTTCATCCATGTCACCAACACTGCACATTTTTTCTGACTTCTCTGGCACACAGCGAATAGAAAGCCTCACACTTATTTCAGTTACATACTCAACCACCAGTTTCTTTCTGCCTCTGGCTCACTGTTGCTCCTCATAATTTTAAAGTTTTCCATCAACTTGCTGGACTGATACATACAAAAAATATTTAAGACTTCTAATACTGTCCTTTCCATTCCTTCAATCCTGATCCCTCCATAAAGCTCAAAATCCTTTTGCTCTGAGCTATTTCCACTCAGAAAAGACTTTCTTGTTCTATGATGCGTGTTTCTGTCTCCATTTGATTCTTTCATCATCCCGCTGTTTGCATAACATATCAAATTTCACCTTTTTTCTTTCTTTTCCCTCCAAGACAATTAATGGCAATAGCCATTCTTATTTCTGACAGCCCTCTGAGTGTACAATGTCAGCTGGACCACAAGCTGGTTTGGAATACAGTTCACAGCAGAAGCATCCCTCTGGCTTTACTTAATCAACTCAGGAAATCCCACTAACCCCAGCAAGGGTTACAAACAGGCTAAAACGTGTAAAATCAAACTCCTCAACATTTTACATTTTTCAGAGATGTGAGGCTCTTCCCATATCTTTGAATATGTGTTGAGAAATGGAACAAAAAATTGACTTTCTAGTTCTGGTGCAGGAAGCACACTGCTTATTTGCAGCTGTTTTTATTTTTCTTTTGCTCTGGTTGGTTCCCAAATAATCCTTTTTATTATGTTTTATCCTTTATATCTATCCTCCTCATTCTCGGTTCTGTTGCTTTTTGTTGCTCTTTGGAGCTTTGATTAACCACACCGGTTTTGTGCTGCAGAATCGCACTCAATGAATGGAGAGGGGAATGATTTATTTTCTGAGTCACCGCTCAAAAGACAAACCTCCATCAATCAAAAAGCAGACAAGAGAGTGTGACACCACAAAGCGATATGCTAGGAGGCGCTTACAGCAAAAGGGACAGGTGGTCTTTGATAGCTGACTTACATTGCAGGTCACTAATCACAGAGATTAGCAGCAAGGTGATAGACAGCACCTGTTCTAGAAGGCAGCATGTCATATCATCCAATTTTCTGTCAAAATGAGGGTGTTTAAATGGTAGAGATAGCTTTATGTGTCTCCTATATAGTTATGGCAACAGAGTGATGAGAAAGCTGGAAGAGTGAAATATCTTTTCTCCACGAAGACGTGAGCATGAATCCTGGTGGTTTGATTCAGTCCACCTTTGTGCTATAGGAGGCAAAGTTTTCTTCTTCAAAACTGCTTATGCTAAAATGGCATCAACTAGCTTGGCAGGACCTACTTTTTTTTTCTTTCTAAAATAGATCTTCTCATTCCACCACTTTGGGCAATTTTTACCCTAATCTTTTATTGCTGCTGCCCTTTGTAGGATGAATACAGCCACAGAATAGCTGTGTCTGACCAGAGAAATCCCATGGTGAGTGACGAAAACACCACGCAGAGTTAGGAGAGAGAGAGCTTTTCACCCAGTTGTGTAGTAATCTTCCCCCAAACGCCAAGAGATGTTGGGATCCAGCAGTCAAGGTATTTGGGAAGTTAGCTCCAATTCAGGATCCTAAGCTTCAGCTGAATACGTTGGGCATTCAGATTCATAACTGACTTTGTGGCTATGGTTATTAAAGTCCTACACTGTTATCACGTGATACTTGCCATCCTATTTGAAACAACTCAGTCCTCTGTGACAGTTCCCAACCGTGCTTTGCTGAGGCTGCAAACACCTGGGACCAGGCTCCATGTTCTGGTCTCATGTCTGCAAAATAGTGAACCTAAGAAATATTTCTCTGGCCATTTCCATTTGTCTGAAAAATTCTGTGATATTGCTTGATATTCCATAGCTGATCTGAAGCACAAACCTGGCATAAACGTACTGTTGAATGCTCTCGTGTTTTCAGCAGATATTTAGTCATCTATTTAGGAGTAATTCAAATTGAATTCTTATTGCCAGGTGATTGTGGGCTGCAATGATCTGATCTTCGCAAATATGCAACCATGGCTTAAACTGCTGATACTATTTACCAGGTTTCTGGGAGATTCTTCTGTAGCATAAAAGATTCCCGTGTTTTTTATTAAACTTTAATCTTCAGATTTATAATAGAGGTTTGAATCCCAGGGAGTCCTTGTAGGAAATAAATTAACCTGTAGGTATAACATCCTTTCACATTTTTGGCAGAGACTTTGGAAAGAAGCAGGCACAAGAGAGAATAATGAGAAGTTGAGTTCACTCTGCTTGGCTCAAACCCAGAGCTTGAAGAAAGTAACAAAACCTCTCTTTTCTGGACACAACCACTAAGCCTGGTATGGGACTTGCTAGGCAATTGGTAACATCCTGTCCAAAAGATGTGGTTTGTGACCTTTCCGTAAATAAATCTAAAACTGCAATGAGCTGGAGGTCCACAAAAGCTTGAAACAGTAATGGAGATTTGAGGTATTGTGGGAAAGCATAAAGCGGGCTGGAATGTAGTTTACTCTAATTATTTCAGATTTGTAAACCCATAGGTCTCCCCTCCTGAGCTGCAGCTTTTAACCTGTGATAGGGCAAGATTTTGGGGCCAGAAATTAAAAATATTTTCAAATACTTTTTGACTAGTGTGAGCAGTGTGCTGCTGTTGTCATCAAAATCCTACTCTGGCTTCCCCCAGAATGGAAATTACTTACTGAAATATTATTTTATATTTATTTTTATATTGAAATACCATTTATTAGTCTAGTAAGCCATTCTTGGACAAAGTGGGTTTTCTTCAGAACCTCAATTTAATAGATAATACACACAGCTATTTGCCCAGAGAGGTTGTGGATGCCCCGTCCCTGGAGGCATTCAAGGCCAGGCTGGACATGGCTCTGGGCAACCTGGTCTAGTGGTTGGTGACCCTGCCCACAGCAAGGGGGTTGCAACTCAATGATCTTTGAGGTCCTTTTCAACGCAGGCCATTCTGTGATTCTATGATTCTATTTAAATAATGAATGCCAGAAGAACCAGTCTGACAGTACAGTCTGATTCAAGTTCAAGCTTCACATTTTAAATCACTCACAACATCAGACCCAAGCATTGGGTGTGCAGTGTGCCAGGAATCCACAAGCTGAGTGAAACCAGTCTGTGTGTTAGTGAGTCTCGGAGTGAGGAAGAGGTGGTGGCATCAAATGCAGAAGTGACATCTCCATTGCAGGTAGTCACTGAATGAATCTCACTAAGGTATGCTGCACTCCTTCCTCCCATTCTTCCTTCACCAACTGCCACCTAATGATTTGGGCTACTACCCGGGATACAGGAGATTTAAGTCTTTAATTAGATGGGAAAAAATCCTGAATGTGTCTCAAACATCCCAAGTGAAGGCACTAGGCAGAAGCTTTCAGAATCTGCTTGGGGGAATCTTAGCTTTCTCTGCTGGAAAGGAAAAATGGTCAAAGTGGTTTTGTTTTTTTTTTTTTTTCTGAAAAATGACATCCCCTAGACAACAAGAAAAGACTGGTAGAAAGATCATTCAGAGTGGTGAAAAGACTTCTTGTCTCGGGAAATCTTTGTATCCAGTTCCTGAAGAAGAAAATGCTCTGGGGAGACCTCTTTGATGCTTTCCAGTACCTGAAGGGAACTTATAAATGGGAGGGAGAGGGACTTTTCACATGGACTGACAGTGATAGGACAAGGGGGAAGGGTTTTAAACTAAAAGAGGAGAGATTTAGAGTAGATGTTGAGAGGAAATTCTTTACTCAGAGGGTGGTGAGGATCTGGCACTGCTGCCCGGAGAAGCTGTGGGTGCCCCATCCCTGGAGATGCTCAAGGCCTGACTGGATGGGGCCCTGAGCAGCCTGATCTGATGGGTAGCAGCTCTGCCCGGGGCTGGATGGGCTTTAAGATCCCTTCCAACCCGACCCGTTTTATGATTCTGTGATAATCCTTAGTGGTTTTCTATGGCCCATAGGCCATAGATACTTACATTATAAGATGGTGACCCATAATGAAGTGTAGCAAGAACACCAGGACATCCCATGCACATCTTGTGTCATTCAACCTCTTTTCCCACCGTTTGGTAAGAGAATACCAACAATTAGATATATTTTCTTTTGCAACCTTCTCTACCAAGTAAACTGAATAAGAAAACTACACTACTCTGTTACCCCTAAATGGGCTCAACTCAACCATAGATAATGCATGGATTTTTGTAAGATTCTGGGGATAAAAAAAAGAGGAAATAAAAGCTCTTTTCTGCATATAGATGTATATAAAGCAAAACTAGTCATCTTGGTACAGCATCAGAGGACAACTGAATTATCTTTACACGTAAAAATTTCTTGCAGGACTATGCATTAACTGATCAAATGTCTGACTACACTTTACTACAAGCTTACTGAGTGTTATGTTCTTTGTCGGATTTTACCATCCTGTGAAGAACTCCCAACATAGTTCATGGGAGCATGATTAAACTGGGCCAGAAAAAAGGACTATCCAGAGCTATAGTCTATCTCCCAATGGTGGGTGCTTTGGAAAAGCAGAAAGTTGTTAGGAGCAGTGCTTTAAGCAATAAGCTTGTTCCTTCGTCTTGATACACTCACAGTACTCTAAGGCTCAACAAATTTCTTAGTTGGACCACTGGGTTTGGCAGTCCTTCATTGACCCGTCCTCTGCAGATTTGTCTAATACTATTTGACACAAACACTTGTGGCCTTTGCAACATCCTGTGAACAGTCCCATAATATAATTATGTGTTGTGTGAAAAAGCACTTCCCTTTTTCTCCTTTAAACTCTCTGTCTGATGTATACAGGTCTTGTCTCTTCTATGAGGATACTGATGAACCCACAACCCTTTCCATAAGAGCAAGGCTTTGAACTCACATCCACTTTCAGACTTACTTTATTTATCATTATTATGCTTAATTTCTGCTCTCATGGATGAGGGCTGGGACTTGTAGGAAAGAAAGCATGTTTGCCTTTCTCCCCTGCAGCCACCCCTGCAGGCTTTAATCCTGCCTTAAAACACACTGACACTATCAGGAGTGTTTGCTGCAGAAAAACTAAGGTCAAGAAAACAGTTGGTAGATAAAGTGTAAACCTTGTCATATTTCTGTATCCCTTTATGTAAGTATCATGCTGGTGTGTACCGTGTATGTAATACTGAGTTCAGAGCACATCTTCCTACACCCCTTGGATGCAGCCTGGTGTCTGAGCTGCTTACACAGAGACAGCTGTAACTGACAGAGAGGTATCGTGTAAAACTTGCAATATCTGAATTCTGCTTTTTTTTTTTTGCAGAGGGAGAAGAACCTGGCTGTGAAAATAAAGAAATAATAATAGAATAATAGTTTGTGCCTGCATTGCCTTTCAGCACTGCAATTATGTCATAGGCTCAACAGAATTTGGAGGAATACATTCAAAAGTATGCTAAAAAAGCATATATATATAAAAATCTGCCTATTTATTGATACTACTTATATAAACATTCTGCAAAGCTCTGTGTCAGGCAGGACAAACTGCATAAGGAAAAGTAAGTGTTGCCATCCCTCAACTGCAGGCAAAATCAAGTACCTTGCCCAGGTCACAGGATTCAAGCAACTAGCATCCAAGCCTCCTGCAGGATTAGTCACAAGGCCACCGTGTCCTTGTCTTACAGTATCATGTGTGAAATTGTCCCTGCTCTTGTCACAGACGCAGAGTTACTGGGTAATCTGTCCTTGCTTTCCTTCAGCAAGAAAAGAAGCAAGACTGTTTTCTTCTTCTGATAAAATCCCCTAAAGAGCCCAACTTCAAACTAAGTTTATTAAAATATGAATTATCTGCAAAAAGACAGCAAAGAACCATGAATTGATTTCTGATTTTCTATGGACTTATTTCAGGACTTCTCTGTGAGATAATCAGAGAGCATTGAGAGATGCTAGGGATTGATTAATCAGTATAACCCCTACTGTGTCCAAAGCTTAACTTTCAATTACACATCAAGCTTATGCGGTAGACAGTATATTTCCCTTAGGTAAAATGCCCATGGGGGAAAAATGAAGAGATAAAAATAGTAAATTAGGAATGTAAAAGAATTGCTATTTGTGTTTGTAAGTTTCAATGTGTTTTTTTTTTTTTTTTTTTTTCCTGAAACAAAGGGCTACTTGACTGGAATAATAAGGAGAAGTATCATCCCTACCATGGGATTTTAGGCAGATGCAATCTATGTTACAAAGTGAGAGCTCCATCTGAGGTCCCCACAAATTACCACTGCTTGACACTGACTACACTCTGGCAAGAGGACTCACACCTGATTGCCGGGCTGCAGCTCAGAACTACAATGTGCAAGACACGAACCAGTAAAATAGACCTTGATGCACTCTTTCAGACATACAAATGTTGTAAGACTGCACGATGCATTAAGGAGGTGGATTAGGAAGGTAAAGATAAGTGATACTGTTGGCTCAGTGCTCAGTTGTCAATAGAACATTGCATTCATATTATCCTTGCAAAATTCTGCTTTTCTACTTGTTCAAATATATCAGAACAATATCAAGGCTTGTTTTTTGTTTATTTTTGCCTTCTTAACACCGTGGCAAATAATCCGGAGGTAAAATTTATATTCTGATTTTATGCTTTGACTGTATAACTACATGGCAGGGTGAACAGGCTGCCCATATAAGTAAAATTTGTCTCACCTAAATTTAGACATCTATCCTGCAAATCCCTAAAACTAAACAGCTTACACTTGCTTATTTTTGTAATTAATTAAGACAAAAAAGAGAATTTCTAGGGCAAGATTCATAAAAACAAATAATAAAGAAACTATTTTAGACATCTATTATAAGCATAGATGAATTTTTACCTGGAAGTGACTATGTCTCTCTATTAGGCTACAAAGAGACCTTAGGCTGACTTGTTTGGAAGTAGGGGTCCAAATCTGGTTGAAATAATTAAACTGCGAAGTTCTTAGTTCAATTATGATGTTGTATGATTGTGTTTCCTTGATGATTTAGCCGTTCGAGGAGGTTCTCGTGCATCTCTCCCATATTCCAAGCAGAAGGGAGATGACCTGATCATGGTCATGCAAGAAGTCGGTGCTAGAGCATGAACAATCCCCAGCTCATGTTTGCACTTTATAAACCTATTCACTGGAGTTCATTTATTCTGTCAGTATTCATGAAAGCCAAATATTTTTCATATCTTCCAGTGCATAAAGTGTTTGGTAAGATCATGAGTGATTTATCCAAGCCCAAAATGGAAACTGGATTCCAGATTATTGGTACTGAGATCACTGATTTAGTGACTAAGTGATAAATTGTTCAATTTGCCACAGGAAGGCATACGTTATATATGACTTTCCGTGGCAAACCAGAATGACTTATAAAGTCCTTCTTGTAATGAACAAGAAGGCTTTTTCCACTCCATTTAACAAAAGGAGTGGAAAGATTCACTGGTCTGCTGAAGGAGAGCTTTGCTACCATGCTCTGGAATCCAGCTGGAGGAATATTCAGCAAAAAGACAGTGCAGAAGAAAAAAGAAAAAGAAAATGAAAGGGAATGGGGAGTGGAGAAGGTAACTGAAGATGTAAATGGCTCTTTTTAGCCGAATCGTTAATGACTAGTTAGACCAAAGATTAGAAGTAATTAAACTAGCTCTCAGTCAACAAAAGATGCAAATAGATTGTAAAGCAGAGTAAGATTACATTAATTTACACTAAACCAAAAGTAATTAGTTAGTGTTTGTGCAGCGCTTAGAAAGCAGAAAGTGCTGTATAAACGTTAATTATTCCTATTTGTTTCAAGGAGATGCAACAAACACAATTTTTTATACGTCGTGTAAGGTAGGAGACCAACAAAGCAAAACTCTGCAACAGGCTCTCCACTATTAAACTGAAAAGTGATGGAGCACTGCAGACTTATTTCAGTAGATAGCTCTGAGCCGTGAACTTCTGAGTTGAAATCATAAGGCGAATCTCTATATCTGGAAAGTCTATCTTCTGGAAAATAATAAAAATAATAATAATAAAAAAGCCAAGACTAGATGCTTATCATGTGGCCACTATCTCTGCATTGTGCTGTGTGTATTTCTGACCTTGCACAAGTCCAAAAGACAAGAGAATTTAGGAGGTCAAGGGCACAAGTAATGAGCAAATCATCTTCATTTTGGACCGTACAATCATTCCTGAGATGGAGAGATAGTTATGTCTGCTGCTGAGAAGCAAGAGACTGGGAAACAGCACTAGTTTCTCTTATGCCTCACTGTACCACTAATTTATTGCGTGATCCTGGACAAGGCATTTAACCTTTTGGGCCCATTATGGGAAAACCAGATATAACCATTCCTAGCTGTTTCACAGCCAAACAAAAGGTCTTGTTTGATGCTTTTAAACATGTCATTTCAATCAATTATCTGTAAGACATATATCACTATTAAGAAGATGACTGAGGAAGTCTTGGAGTCTGAGAAGAAACTTATTAGGTGAGATCATACAGTTTCAGGATGGATTTGGGGCTATGACATGCTAATGATTTGCAGTGATTATTAGGCTCATCAGAATCGTGGACATAAAAGGGCTCTAAAGTGAAATGCTTATCTGCTTTTTTGCAATAAATTCTTGAACTAATTTCCTTCCTACCCTGGCAAACTTTTGCAGGGAAGAATGATAAATAGCAGAGGTACAACCACGTTATATGTTTTAACATTGCAATGGATAATTGAATTTAAAAAAGTAATTTATAAGGAAAAAAAATACTTTGCTAGGATATGAGCTAATAAAGACCTGCGTATACTTAGTATTCAGGATTTTCAAAGCAGTATATAAATGTTAATTTATTAGCTAACAATTATTTCTGTAGAGAAGGAAGTGGTACAGATGGAGATGGGTGAGACAGCAACATCTTTAGACGTAAGCTCCTAAAGCCAAATGGGTCATTCTACGTGTCATTACATATACATTATGAGTGAGGCTGGATCAGTGCTTGCTGGATGCAGAAATCCTCAGGAAATTCAATTGCCAGGTATCCTTTAAGCATAAGTTTGTTTTTTACCAAAGTTCAGGCTCTGGGGTTTGAAAATGTCAGCCTTGCTGGAGGAATGGTTCCACCTTTCAGTGCTCTGATGGCAAACCCAACTTGAGATGTTTCCTCCTGCTAGGGCTCAGTCACTCTGCTGTGTGCTGCCTCCCTTGGGATACTGACGCAGCTGCTTGTAGAACCACACCATAAGCAGATCAGGGAAACGGGATGGAAATAAAAAGGAACAGAGCCATTATGTGCCAAACCTTTATCTTTTCAATTTTTTAAATCTACCCCAACACTAATTGGGCAAGGTTAAAATCAGTCTGAATTTAAGGTGTTACAGGTAGTTGCACTGGCATAGGCAAGAGAGCAATACACTGTGGTGGGAAGGAAAACAGATTGAGAAACTCCTTGCTGCTACCCAAACTAGAAGACGGAACCACATCCTCTTTAGGTCATGACATACAGGAATTCCCTGGTTCTAAAATCTGTATTTCTAGCCAGTTTCTCAAGCCACAGATTTCTAACAGCCTTTCTAATACATCTTTTCCAGCTCCAACCCCTACCACCCAACATCTGATGTCCATTTTGTAGCTCTCTGAGATATTATTGCTCTTTTTCTGCCAAGAGAGCTGCTGCTGCTTCACAGAAGCTGCCCTGTGGAAACCCCCTTGCTTCATGTCTACCCTTTATTTATTTCTTCTTGCTTGCAGACCCAACTTTCTCTGTCATTAATTGGAATACTTTATTGCCTCTGCATTTTTACCACTCTGTTTTCAAGAAGAGTTGAAAACTGCTGAAAGTAAAACAGTCAAGCACAGTAAGCATTTTCTTTCTCTTCCCTTTTATTTCTGTAGCAACTGTTGGTGTCCCATACAGGAGAAATGCATGTGAAAAAATGATTCGATCTTCCCCATTGCCTTGGAGCTTTTTGTTTTGTAAATCATGCAGTGTGCAAGTTAGTTTTAAGATATTCTATGAAACACATTATTCTCCCTGTATTTCTGACCAACGAGGAGTGAATTGGTTGTGTCGATTTCTGTCTGGCACTGGGTTTCACACCAGCAATGGCTTCTATGAATGTCTGATCCAAAGCCCATTGAATTACGTTCAAGCATTTTCCACTCATTTTGCTGAAGAAGAGAAGTAGGGCTTTATAAGCTCAATTCCCTCTACAAAACCTTTTAACGTCTACATTTATGGCATGGGCTGCACTGCAATGCATTTCAGCCCTCAGAAGTGTCAGTGCTGAGGATGAAAAGGAATAAAATTAAGAAATGGGCTTCTTTTGGAAATCTCCTTCCTAGAGTGACCCAAAATGAACTGATGAAGAAGCTCCTAACAGAGCATGTTGGCAATTTTTACAGACAATGCCTGTGACTTTAGGAGCCTCCAATATGCAAGTACTCCCCCAAAGGATCTTCTAAGGGCCTTGTGTTTGATAGAGCATATATATCTCCAAAATTAGGCTCATTCCTGGCATTATAGGCATAGTGTTTACTATCATGAAGGCCTTTTTAAAATTTTCATACTGTAATTATATGTTGCTGGGGTTCGGGGCAGCCTGGCATTCAAGCTGTCACTGAACACATTCAGTGCTGTGTTGGGTCATTAGCCTTATAAACAGGTTGAACCTAAACACTGGGGCCTGTGCATTTAAGCTGATTTCTTGAGTAGGTAAGGACATATTTATATTTTCATTTAGCTTGAGTGATACCAGCACCTGCCACTTGCTCTAAACAGAGCAGTTAACCCATAACTCCCTCTGTCAACTCCTGTTGACAGAAAGCAAAGCAGATAAATTAATGGCTCCCCTGAGAGGTAGGAACTGAGAAGACTCACGTAAACAAATACCTCACAAAATGCAACTGTGTTAATGGGAAAGAAGGCGAAAGAGAAAAACCCACTCTCCATCGTTTGTAGACACAGCAGGAGGAAAAGCAGGGAATGACAGAGGCCATTCTGCTTGGCCTGTGCCCTCATCTGAGCTGGTTTGGTTCCTTCAGACCTGATACAAACTGAAGAGCATTCAATTATTTCCTCTGTCGAGGGCCATTATCAAGACAGTTAGATAACCCAGTGTTGGCAGTTTATAAAATGCCACATCGGTAGGTCAGTGGATTGGGCCCTTGTTTGGGGACAAATCTAATTAAATAAGAGATTTTTTTTTTTACTATCTGCTTCTTCATCTCTCTCCCAGATCTGTTTCTCTTCTTTCTCCTGTGATGGGAAACTCTCACTGTTCTACTCGGTTTTCCCATTTGTTGAAGCTTTCATGTGACAACATAGGTTTGTGCAGTGCTGTGAGGCAGAGAAATGTTTGCATGGACAAAATCCCTTCTTTATCTCATCCTAGCTGCTCATTTTTACCCTTCCTGGTGATGACAGAAGCAACCATGTCACTCTCATCCAGTACAATATTATTGCAGAAATAGAAATAAATTGAATGTCTTTTTGCAGATCACTGTTGCATGGTAGGAATGGGAATTTATGAGAAACCATAGGATAAATGTAGGTCCCATGTCCCTGTGACCCTGCTGTCTCAATCAGAACCGCACCATAATTCCCATCTGCTCTGCATCCCCAGATGTTGCAACATCAGGATGGAGAGGGTGTGAAGATGTTAGCCAGACCGAAGGATGTTAAGCAACTGTCTCCCTCACACCTCAGATCACCCAGGAATGCAGAGGAGAAGCCCAGAGCAGAGCTTTCTCCTGGGTGTTAGGCTACAAATTGCAAGACAGGGAAGGATGGGTGCAGGGGGAGGACAAATTCAGCTACAAAGTAAGGAGCTGTAAAGGGAAATCTTTTTCACATGTGTTCTACCTCCTACCCTGGCATTGTTTAGTGTTTCTGTATTGGCTTGGACTAAAGCCAACAAGTCAAACAACAGTCTCTGTGTAGCCATATGAATTATGGATGCAAGCTGAGGTCTTTGATTTGGAGGGGACTGTTTCTTAAGTAGTTGCCTCTAAGGAAGAAGTGGGAAGAACACTCCACAGTTGCAGGGATACAACGGCAATTGCGGTGGGTGCAGAAGGTCTAGGGGCTCTGCTATACTCTCCAGCCTGCACATCTCCACTCTCCAGCAATCACTGGCTGTTACTGCATGTTGTCTTAGAAACACAGAATCGTGGAATCAAGGTTGGAAATAGACCTCCAAGATCATCTAGTCCAACCGTCAACCCAAGCCCTGATGGAGAGTGGCCAGCCACAGCTCTGAAAGCAAGTGATGGCACTGATGTTGCAGTGACCTTATTTCCCTCCTAGCCAAGGTGGCCACATCACTGCTTCTTCCAGAGGTTAACGGTCCTATAAGGGCATCAGCAGCTGAGAAATGTGCCTGATTTGGAGCCTCATCAATGCAAAGCCATTATAATTCAATGTATTAACCACAAAGTGAACTTGATAGGCATGAGAATGGGAGATGTGAGCTTCTGTCCACCTTCCCTTCCACCATCCCTGCTGTAGCAATGACAGGACAGCAGACAGAAAGCCAGGATCGGTATTATTTTAAATTCTTAATTTTAACCTGGCCTTGTTGGAAAGGCTTTACATAATCATATGAGGAGGAGGTGTTAGGATCACAGCCAGATGTCATTGAGACCCTGGCCTATGGTGAGCATGCTTGTGGCTCTCTTGCTTCACGCTTATCAGCTCTCATTAACTGATCCCTATTGGAGTGGGAAGCTGTTTCATGTGGGAAAGAGGAGAGAAGGTGTAAACCATGTATCTGGCTCCTGGATTTTGGAAACTGTGTAAATATGAGAGGCAATGGGACAAAGGCAATTGTTGGGAAACCTGTGCTGGCCTGAGTCAGTACAACACTTTTTCCTATGGGACTGCAGACAGAAAAGCATTACAAAAGACTATTTAAGTATGTTATGTTAACACTAGATTTTCTGTGTCCCCTTCGAAGCCAACATCTCCAACCCCTTTTCTAGCCAGTGCTTGCATTTTATAGACTGGTATGAGGACATCAGTACCTTTCCAGCTGGCCCAGGGTTTTATACAGGCCAAGGCTGAAAGGAAAGCATTTCACTAAGAGATAAGAAGTGGCCTTAGTCATTTCTAAGTTTGGAAACAAGCACATTTAAACTTTCTTTAAAAGAAACAAGGACAGTAGCTGCAAATGAACACTACATTTATTGCTAAACAGGAATACTAATAATGTATTGGTCCTCAATCAGATTTCTCACCACTCGAAACTGGGAACAGATCTACAGAAATCGGAGACACAAAAGCGATATCTACACTAGTAAATCAAATATTTTATTACAGTAAATGAAAGCCTGGGACTGTTCCCTGGTGCTGAGGCTAACTGGCATGGAGAAACATTCATCTGTGTAATAAACCTTTCTGGCGTCCAGAAGAGGTGGCTGTAGTCTTCGGCCTTTTGGGACTGGTCCCTGGTTGATGTTAGTACTGCCTGAGCCGTGCTCAGAAACTGTTTGGCCCAGGTCAAAGTATTGCCAGGGGCCTCTATTAATTGTTATTTAGCATTATTTAACAACTTAGCAAGATAAATAGTAACGCCTTGGCATTGCTTAATCTGATAGCATACACATAGCCAAAACTGCAGCTGGCAGAACTGGGTAGCTCCATATTTGCAGTAGTTTTCAGATTCATTTGTAAAAGAAAATGTGCTCATTATATTGATATAAGCTAATTACACAAGCAGCAATTTCACTGTGATATCCTGCTCTTTAACCCAAGTCAGTGCTACCTTATGAGTATTGCACTGACCTTGGAAGAGCAGGGTGCTTACTGTTTTAGAGCTGTCAGCCTTAAATGTAACAATAACTGGGACCTTAGATCCACTTTTTAAGGAAGTCCCTATTTCGTACCCTTTCTCCAAGGCTACTGAGCAGTGTGGTTTTTCTCAGCATTTAATTTCATTCTCTTTTGTCAGTTTTTTGTTTTGCTTTTTTAAAAGTAGAAAAAGCAAATGAAACAGATCTGATCTTTCATTAGAAGGAGTCCATAGATATCATTGATGATATCAACAGATATCATTTAGAACACGCTGTCTGAGTTTGAAGGCAATACTAGGCAGAGATGAAATGTAGTCAGGTTGCCCTCCCAACTCTAATCTCTTATTTCAATCCATTACACGGAGTTCTGCAAATCAACAAACAATGCAAACAACAATGTAGGACTGTTTAAGAAAGAAAGATGCCATTTGGGGGAGATTACTGGACATGAGTGCTATCTCTCCTGGCTCTTGGTGAAGAATGAATTGGAATTGTGTTGTCACCAAATCAAATATACCTAAAGCTCCCCTAGGGATTGTTTTGCAATTTTGTTAATATTTTAAAAGCATCCCTTGATCTCACCCATGCCTGTGTGAAGCTATGGTTTTGTTATGCCCTTCTGTCTCAGCTTCAAATCTTTTGCAGTCAAAAAGATTTCACCTTAATAAGGTGCATTACAAGCAATTGATTTTGAAACCTATGAGCACATGGAATCCAGCAATAAACTGTGCAGTTTAATGCTACCATGTTTGCAGAACTGGTCTTGGCCATGAGTATAAGAAACTTCTGAGAAGAAAAACAAGAGAGAAAAAAAAAAAAAAAAAGCTTTCCCTCAGAGACATATGGCAGAAATGAAGAGCCAAAATTGTCCAGAGCAGCTTGGTGGCCCAATTCTGAAGGCTTGTCTCTGAGTTGAATTCCCAGCGTTATATACAATTACTTATAAATTACTCATAACTCTCATTTTTTTTAATGAAAGTTGAATAAGCAAGTATTGGAAGGGTGTACCGATAGATGAATGAAAGTCTGCACTCTTTGTGCATTTTTCTATGAAAACCACTCAGCAGAAACCTAACAGGAACAAAGCTATCTACCTCAGCAGTATTTATGCTGCTGTTTATCTTCAGGATGGTTGGCACGAAGGTGTGCTCTCCCTGAAGGCCAGGGCTGTGACTTTGCTTGACATCCGTAAAGTGCCATCCATCAAGTAGATTTATCATAACTCCCAAGATGATAGAAACCATGGGCAAAGCAGGTCAAATGCTCTGGCCCTGGCCAAAGGAAAGGGAGCTAAGCCACGCTATCCCTAGCAACAACCCAGATTCCTTCTTATCCATCACTACGAAAATGAGCTTGTTTTCTGTCTAAGCCCTTTCTAGTCATGGGGTTATGTTTATTTTTATCATTTTTGTGGTTCTCAAATATGTATATCACACCAAGGTAAAGAGAAAGGTAAAATAATTGCAGAATTGTACAGTCATCAGTTAGCAAAGTTTCCTTGCTAAGCTGGCTGCGCTATGAGTACAAATGTCCCCTCAGTAAGAAAGTCTATGGAATGACCACAGACAGTGTGCTAGAAATGCTCTAGTTACACCTGGTCAAACAGGCAAAGAGGGAAAAAATTGAGAGGCAAACCCATAGGATGAGTCACTCGATGTCTCCTAGCCCATCAGCAGCAGAACCAGGAACTGCATGGAGATCTGATTCCCGATCCAGAGCTTGGATTGCATTTAGGCTAGTCCCAACTTCAGGAAGTTTATGCCTTCCTGTCACTGGTGGGAAGGCATTAACTGCTGGAGAAGACATTTTCATCTCAAGTTTGTGAGATTAACTGCTAAAACCTCTTCTTCCCTTCCCTTGTCTCACATCTTGGCTTTTTTCCTTCCTAGTTCGGTGTATTCAAATATGCAGATGCTTCAGTGAAGTCACAAGTGGATATTTCAGTGGTGACTTCACATGCTTTTTTAAAATTTGACTATTAATCCATTTTCTTTCTTTAACTGACTTTTAAACAAAACAGAGCTAGATTTTTTGGATATTTCTTTTTATCTGTGTTGCTTTAAGACTCATTTAATATGTAGATTTCAGGCAGCAGTTGTCAGACATATGTTGTATCTCTCTAGAAAGGCACTATTTAGACAGCAGAGGACCAGGCAATGTCCTAAATTAGAATTCATGCAGTGACATAACTGCTGCTATATGAGATTGGATTAGTCCTGAAGACAGGACAGCAATTTATGTAGGGTCTAAAAGAACCTCATTGTTTAGCAAACAGTGAATTGAAAAAGACCTGTACTGATCAGAAGAAGACAAGGAGAAGCCTTTAGTTGGTGTGGACATTTTTTAGCAACCAGGGAGTTTTTCTTTCCAAATCAAGATAATCTCCAGAAAAACCAAAAGAGGCAAACAGTTCTTGAAGATCCTTTGGAGTTTAACAAATTTAGGAGTGCTTCAGGGCCAGAAATGAAAACATAAGAAAAAATTTATTTTGAAGGTGTAAAAGGGAGTGGTGGTATCCCACATGAAGGAAAAGAATGGCATGATGGAGGAAATACAGAGCAGAAATGCAAGATGTGTATCAGGAGCCCTTGTTTCCTAAGGCCCAAGCAGCTTGAGGCTGGCAAGCCCTGATAGCCACTTTCAAGCTGTCAGATAAATGGGTCAGATGCTTCCTGTCACACTTGATTGCAGATGCTGGCCACAAAACAGAGAAGTGGATTTGTGTGGAGTAGAAGATCCATGTAGTCCACACTGTTTGTGTCACTGCTTTGTGAGTCATTGCTGGGGACAATAAATAGGACCTTGAAGAAGGTCCTGGAAAAGACTACGCAGTGGTGATTATCCATCTATACCTACTGTAATGTGATGTTCTTCAAACTTCCCTTATGTTAAGACCTGAACCGCTGAAACATTATGTCAAAGACAGAAATTGAACTTTTTATCTGTTAGTCTAAGATGGACAGGAGGGTGCATCTATTGGAGAGTCAGTTCTGCAAATAGAAGGAGACTACATAAGCTTGTCATGGCATATTAGAAGCAATGAGGTCGGGACATGATGGCTGTATCTGTCCAGAAAGATTTGTTGCCTGCTTCCAGATCAGAAAAAGCTGACATAGATCAGTTCAGCTGAGTCTCAGTGATCCTAGAACAAGCACGTAAATCCAAATCCTCTTACTAATACAATTAAATTGGCTTATTTATTTCTGTATAGTCCAATATCTGCAGAAGGTTGCTGGAAAATCTGCTCTTCCACACCTGTAGAAGAGGAGGTAATCTTAAAAGCAGACCAGAACCAAGAACTGTTCATTCTTATACATGTGCTCCATAACACTGAGCCAAGGTTACTCCTTTTTCCATGAATTGCTCCCTTCTTTCTCTCTCTTAAAGACTATCAGGTCTCCACACTTCCTGCACTGCTGCCTGTTGATGGATATCACTTCTGTTATGGGAGTTTTAGTCCCTTCAGGCTGAGGAGGGCAGTCCACTGAGTTCTTAGAATAATGGAATAGCTTGGGAAGGAAGGGATCTTAAAGCTCACCCAGCTCCAACCCCTGCCCTGGGCTGGTTGCCCCCCACCAGCTCAGGCTGCCCAGGGTCCCATCCAGCCTGGCCTTGGGCACCTCCAGGGATGGGGCACCCACAGCTCTCTGGGCAGCTGTGCCAGGGCCTCACCGGCCTCTGAGTAAAGAATTTCCTCCTTGTACTCAACAGATGTCCTAGCTGCTCGACTGCTCCCCAGCATTTTAAAAATAAACTGCAGTGGAACAGTGAGATGTGTTCACTCCCTCTATTGCAGTCCTTTATCCCTGTCAAAGTTACAGGACATGAACAATAACAGCAGAGGTATTGTTGCTTCTTTCATTTGATTTAAGGTGTTATTGGGAGGGCAGATGTGGAAAGCAGTGTCCTCATCTGTTCAAATCATTGACCCAGTGGCACCACTAGCTCATTGCAGTTTCATAGTAACTCCTGCAGCATGGAAGTGTGCATGTCTCTACGTGACTCTGCAGTGAGCCAGCTTAGAGTGTGTCATATATCCCTAGATGGTGACCAAAATATATCAATATGGTGAAGAGGGTGTGTGTGTGGAGGGAAGCATAAAGGGAATGGGTAAAAAGGATTGATCTATTAAACATCTGCAATAAATGCATGCAGATTGGCAAGCGTTAGAGACAAAGGGGTTATAAAAATCCAGAGAAATCGGAAAGACCTGAGCATCAGGAAAAAATAGGAATGGATATCTGTGCTATTTTATTAAGAAGAAGAAGATTTGATTAAGAAAAAGGAAGTTTCTGACTAATATAATGAAATATTTTACTTACTATCAGATCTCTTGAGGAAGTAGAATAAAAATAAAGTATAAAATAAATCAAACCTCTGAAAAAGGATTTCCTAGAGCACTATCGAAACACAGTGCTGTATGTAGATGAGCAGCCTTATGTTGGATTGGGCATGGAACAATATACTTTTGTAGACTCTCTTCTGCTTTTTAAGTTTACCATATTGGCTAAATAACTGTGGATATGAACCAATGACTGTAAAAGCCTGGCAGATGTGGGCCAAGCTCCTAATCCCTTTACCACTGCCCAGTGTTGTAATGGAAAAAGAAATAAAGCTATTTTGAATTAATGGAGATCCATTTCCAAGTCACAACGGTGGGGTAATCTCCACAAACCCAGAATGCAATTCGTTGACCCCAAGAAAGCCTAAATTCATACTGTTGGCATTAGAAGGATCACTCCTCTGTAAAGAAAACCTTTGGAACTGCAGAACTGCCATAAAAGCATCTTCCCCTCCAAACATCTGCTTGTTATTTATATGAAGCATGGGCTTGATTCCTTACTCAATGGCAATCCCCAACAGTTTGTAATGGCCCCTAAATAATCCTTAACTTATCACAACAGCTGTTGGAAAGTGGCCCAGGAGAGCGGTTGAGATGATAGCTTGACTGAAGGCAGGAGATGCTTCTCATAGCAGCTTTGACAGAGAGGAGAATCAGAGCCACCGAGTAACATCACTAAGCTTCCAAATATTCCAGCGTTCTTGCTTTTGTGAAGCATATTCATTGGAGATCTGGAAACTGTCAGCTTGTTCCAGCTTTGTAGTACCCTCAGGGAGGTAGCAAATCCTCTGCTGGCTATGAAGATGTGCGGCCATAACTACAGTTATTGAATAGCAACAAAGAGTCAAAGCGAACAGACCTACCACTACAGAGAGGGCACCAGAATGGAGAGACTTAATTGGCAGACGTGAAATGCTTAGCATTAGTGAAGACAATGAAAGTTCAAAATCGTGAGCATTAATGGGGACTTTATCTGATCTACAGTATGTCTGTGCCGTAAATTTCCTCTAGAGCACAGCTGGGTGTTAATCCCCTTTTCATGTTATACCCCTTTCTGGCATTGAATACACTTGTCAATTAAAATATGCACTTTGATGTTAGTTCAAGCTTTCCAGAGTAAAGAGCTGTAAAGTCTCACCACGACCCAGGATTAATTAAGAAGGGCCAAATTTGATCTCATTTATGGGAGTGTAAATGTGTGGTAACTCTACTCCTAGCCTTGCAAGAGAAGATGTTTATCCTGGGTTGTAAATTTTTTATTTTATTATATATTTTTTTATTTTATCTCAATCCAGCAGAAGGGAAGGCAACTTTATCCTTAAGCTAGCACTTTATGAACTCCAACTTCTTGTGGACTTAGCGTTACGCTAAAGCTACAAATAAATAAATCCATCTCTGAGACAAGTTATTCGAATGACCACAGCTTGTAATCTGCTGAAATACTTGCAACAAAATGGAAGTTTATTATGTTTACCCTCTATCATTTGAAGTGTTACTTTTCTAGGCATCGCTGGTCTACATTTGCACTAAAAATCTCTTCCACTGATTGGTGTGAGTGACATGGACACAGAATTGAAAATCATGTCAAATCATGGAGTCATAGAGTCAGAGAATGGATTGGGTTGGAAAGGACCTTAAAGATCATCAGTGTTCCAGTGCCTTACAACCCCAACAGGAAGTTGGTTAAATAAAATCTATGCAGTAACAGGCATGAGATCATCTGTGTCAGTTTTTTTTACACATTCCAGACCAAAATGAGATGCCAACAATTGTTCTTTTATGATATTTATTTGATTTATGATGTCACTACTTTTTAAAATGATCATTATTAAATGTTGTGTCTTATGAAGAATCCAAAATTCAAAGTGGTTCTTTAACTGCATGAAAGACCTCATGGCAAACTGAAGGCTATCAAAGAGAATCTCATTTCAGTATCAGATGCATGAGTTGAAGACATAGTTCCTCAAATGCAAGTCAGCCACTGAGTACAGTGGCCCTGGAGCATGTCCGGAGAAGTGCAACAAATCTGTGAAGGGTCTGGAGCAGGTCTTGTGAGGAGTGGCTGAGGGAACTGGGATGATTCAGTCTGGAGAAGAGGAGCTCAGGGGGGATTTTACTGCTCTTGTACAACTCCCTGAAAGGGGAGTATAGGGACAGGATTGAAGCCAGTAAGAGCCATACTCTCCAGTGCCATTTACCTTTGTAAACATTTATTTCTTAAGAGGAAAAGTCCTTGAGTCAGGGGAGCTTTCTGCCCTGAGTTGAAACCTGGATAAGGGCTTCATTCCTAGAGGTTTTGTTGAGGCTCCTCAGCATCACGTCTACTACTGATGGTGACAAATGCAAATGGAAAGCAGCTGCCTACTGTTCTTATCTGATAGATTTTTACATAATGTTACAAAGGTAAACGAACACAGGAGAGGCAAAGCTGTAAAAGAACAGTCAATAGTATTTTACAGTAGAAGTTCAATAGTACAACACTGCTCTTTCAACAACACAGAAAGAAAAATACTGGAAAAAGAAATCACCAGCTGAGTGTTTGGACATATTTCTTGACTATTTCATTAATCCACCCTCATTTATTTTTAGCTTGATACTGTGATCCACAGCAGTTGATTAAACTTCAGAGAGTGGTAATTTGTTCAGCTAATGTGAAGTAAATGAAAGATAAGCAGACATGTTACTCGAGTCTTGCAAAATTTGATATAATAATCCCTAACTCTGTGTGCCTTCTTCAAAACATTAGCACAAAGTATCATCACACTTCAGCACTGAACTACCACCAGCTATTACTGGTGAGATGTGGAAAATGAATAGAAGGATTAGAGTATCGGTGATCTTCTCCTCAAGAATATGTCTGGAAAACAAAGTACATCAGGAAGCCTCATTCACCTTTGCATTAGTCTGGTGTCTACATAATTAATTTTTGCCCCTCTAGGACAACTGTAAAGGTAAATCATTTGATTTGGCATTCATGTTTCTTTCATTGCTGTATTTTACCGCGACAGTAAGTGAGAAAATCCAAATATGCAAGAGAAAAAAATTGAACCTTATTTTCTATAAAATTCTTCTGTAAATGACACTACTCTGTATTTAATGTTATTTACTGATAGAGCCATGTGGCATTTATTCCATCAGGATCTAGCTCCTACTGTAGGATGTTTGTATATATTATTTTTTAAGTGGAAGCTGGTGGAAGGAAAATCAGTCTGTGGGGTTAAGATTTATTTCCAATGATTACAGCACTTTTTAAAGTTCTTCAAACACTGTATTATCTGAAACTCGGTTAGAAACCTGTCACGTACATTCATGGTATGGCAGCTACAATAGTGGGACTGATAATTGTGTTTCACCAGTGTACCCAGCCTCAATGTATTTAATGCCCATGTAATGTTGCCCCTCTTTCTCTCCCTGCATGGTTTCCTGTCTTTACTCAGTTTCCTCATCTTGTATTTTATTTTATTAAAAGAGAGAGAGGAGGGAAACACAACAGTTAATGTTTATAGAGCTGCAGCATGGTGAGACAAATCTCAGAGACCATCAAGGCTCAAAGACAGTACTACATTTGCTGGGAAGCCTGTGTCTGCTAGACTTCTGTTCTCTATTATTTCTCGATGAGCACTCATCAGTACGGCCTTGGGGAAGATGAGGGTTTGATCTTTGTGTTCTCTGTTGGACTCACTCACTCTAAGGTATCTTAAACAGCAATTCCCATAATAGCTGAAATGCAGCGACTTCTTTGTAGTATTTCTTTATGTAAAAAAGCAGTCTACTATCAACACCAGTCTACTGTAAAGTAATGACTCCCTTCTGAAACCCAAGATCTGCTCCTTGTTCCTTCTTAAGGCCTTTCTCTATTCTTTCCCTAGAGCAGATTTCTGTCATCAGTTCTTCCTGAAGAAGACACTATTTAAATCCTTTCCGTCATTGTATGCTTTTATATAGTCTTTCATTACCTACCTTAGCTTGTCAGTCTGAGTTTTGAGAAGGGGTTTCAAAGACAAAGACTTGTTGCAATCTACCACACTGTGATGCTTGACCTAGGGCAAGCAAGTGGGTTCCATTATATGTCATTATGACTGCTGCTCACTAGCGAGGAATTAGTATCTGTAAAAACCATATCAGAGTAATAATAATGGACAAGAATTTTCCCAAGTTCAGAGTACAGTATAAAAAGAAAGGGAAAAAAATTATGGTTTGGGATTAATCTTTAAGAAGTTGCAAAAGAGGGTAAGTGGTTCCATTTTCATGAAGGACAATCTCCAAAAGTTTGGGAAAAAGTTAGTCTGGCTAGAAGTTTCTATTTGGAAATATGATAACTGGGAAGCTTCAAATGTCAAAGTACCATGCAGAGTACTAAAATACAGCCAAAAAAGTGAAGAGAGAAAATGTACTGTGATCGGGAAATATGTGCTTTCTTTTAGTACAGCAAACTCCTGAGATGTGAGACTGCAAAATATCTTCTTAGCAGCTGGATTTCCACCGAGGATTCTCTACAATTGGCCATGAGACATCATGCTTTGTGAGATGCTGAGGCTCTCTCCAGTTCATATCCATGTGAGATATCACTTCCCTAGCCATAGAAGATTATCTGAGCACTGGTTGTAGTGTACTTCCAAAACAAAAAGCAGGGGAAACTGTGACATATAAAGGAATTGGAAAATAAATTTGTTTATGAACTACAGGCACAGATCTGATCACTCACAAAATCAGGCAGGGCAGCAGAGCCCCTTTGGCGAGGCAGGATGGCATCCTGGCAAAACAAACTCTGCAGGGTTTGAAAAGCTTTTGTTCTGTTACATACAACTTAATTGTCGGGTTCTCCTCTAGCTCACATTTCTGAGTCACTCGTTTTTAATTAAGCCTCTAATTGCCACATTTTCTTGGATCATGCTATTGTGTCCCTGAAAACATCATCTATGAGCGTTCAGAATTTGGTTCCTACTGTTCTCACTCTGAAGAAAAAGCCATTTTGTGGATGGATCCAACTCCACCTCTTACTGTCTTCCTTAGGGGAAATGACTGTTGAGCATGAACTGAGCACAGTCCATTTTGTCTCTTTTGTGTTTGTATATTGCCCTTTGTAAAGGTTTTATTGGGGTATCTGTTGCTGAGATCCCAACCTCTTAGGCTCCTACACACCATCAGTGCAGACAGCCATAGCAATCCTGAGTCATAGAAAGTTATGGAAAATCAGAGGGTTTTTTGACAAAAGAGCCAGGTGCACTGGAGCTAATTCCCTGTTAGAAGATTAACTTATGTCCTGTTTTCTGCCAGGGATAGGCAGTTTTCATTCCACTTGGGAACTGAGTGGAAGCTTTACCATCAAATGCTGCAAAAACAATATAATGAACCCACCACAGATGAGTACTTTGGGATCAATCCTGCCTTCTTTCTCACTACCTTGCAGCAGCTTAGAGCTGCCCATCTTACCCTGGAGAACAACTGTCCATTGCTGGCCCACTGCGCAATTTTATCACATCATCCCAGCCCTTAACGCTGCAGACAACTCTGATCCAAACACAGCCTTGGGTTACTGTCTAATGGGACAAAGAAAAGCTTTGAGAGGGAAAAAAAACAAACATAAATGAAAACATGCTGGGGAAAAAAACCAACAGATTTTGTGATTTAGTCTCTTCTGTGTATAAATGTGGGCTGGTTTGGATTTACACACTGGCAAAAACAGCAGCAATGCATAGGTCGGGAGAGCAAATGCGCTATAAGGGAACACAGAAATAGGCTGATTGTTTTCCTCTGGCAGTGCTTTGCAGCCATATCGCTGCAGAGTACGTGATGCTGTTGAGTACAGAGCAGTAGAGATTTGAGTCCCCGGAGCCCAGGGCTGGAAAAGAGCCTTTATCTGGTCTAGAGACAGACAGATGAAACACAGCATGGAAGAATATAAAATACAGCAAAACACACAAACAAACTTAGCCGTGCTCAGACAAAGGACTTGTGGTTGTTTCCTTCTCACCTTTTCTCTCATGACTGCATGGAAAATAAAAACAGTGGTGGCTATAAATAGAGCCACCAAGGAAGGAGGACAAATCCTGCATCATTCATGAACATGAGTCTCAGACATTCTGCCAGAGCATAACTTAAACATTTGCTTACATCAAAGCAGAGCACGATCAAAAACTGCGGGCTTCCCTCAAGGCTTTCATTCAAAAGAGAAATAGGGAGAGAAAAGTGCTCTACCTCTTGTTACTAGATGCTTTGTATAAATGAAAATTAGTGTAAACAGTCTGGACATAACTAAATATTAAATGCACACAATTTATATAGCTTGAAGGAAAACAGTAATTGGTTAAACTCACTAGAGAGCTGAAACTCCACTCTCTATTGTTTTATTCTTCAGCAAATGTAGAAAGAATTGAGTAGAAAGAGCTACAGCACCATTCGTAGGTCATCATTATCACCCTGAGAACTGGAGTGAACTGCCTTTGTCATCATGTCCAGTCTCCTATAATCACAGGTTATTATACCAACCTAAATTTAGGCTTTCAGATGATGTATGCCTCTCTCCCCCAGGGATTAGCGTAGCCCACATCAGAGGTAGCAGCTCCACCCCGGAGATGCCTGATTTGGCAGGAAGGCTCCTAATGCAAACAGCGAGTTATTCAGCAACAAAGCCAAGCCCTTGTCCACACAACACCCACTGCATACCCCAAAAACAAGCCATAAATCATTCCTTGAGACAGCATAACAATACCAAGACCTCCAGTACCTATAACCACAAGAGATAAAATCTACTGTGGGCCACAGATAAAAAACAGGCCAGACTGAGGGCATAGCCAATGTTGTAAATCCTCTATAAGAATTGGAGATATCTTGTGAAAATGTTTCAGTGGACAGCCCCCTCTCTTATACAGAAAAGCTTGATGATCCCTGCTACTATCATTTAGAGTTTTGGTTTTTTTCTCTCCAGCCCCAGATCTCCATCTCTAAGACTCCCCAATGTCTATGCCGCATCATCCTGCGCTGATAAAGATGCCATTTCTAGTCAATCTATTAATCCATTTAATGAGGGATACACTACAAACTTAAGGATAGGATGAGAACCCAGAGGACTTGGTTTTCTCTCTGGGATACTGCTGTTTGTAAACTTGCATGGCCTTCATGTCGGAATCCAAGCCTTTTCCTAAATTTATGTAATGTATTCTTCAAGGTCAGAATCACAGAATCATAGAATCATTAAGATTGGAAAAGGCCACTACGATCATCAAGCCCAACTGTCAATCCACCAACCCATCCCCACCATGCCCACTAAATCATGTCTCTCACTACCGCATCTCCACAGTTCTTGAATGGGACAGTGACTTCACCACCTCCCTGGGCAGCCTATTCCAATACCTCACCACTCTTTCTGAGGTGAACTTTTCCCTAATATCCAACTTCAACCTCCAATGAATAATTTCTCTTACTAAGGTTGTACAGTGTCCAGCACTACTAGCATTTGGTGCAATTGTAATGCGTATGTGCTAAGTTTTCTTAAGAATTCCCACTGACTTCAGTAGTGAAATTGCTCCTTAAGTCCATCTAGTTCCTACTAAAATCCGAAGGAGGAAGAAAGGATGTCAGAAATACCTCAGATCATACAGCAGGTTGCAAATACATAAGAACATTTCTAAAGCATAATTTCCATACATAGTGAATAAGTCAGATATTTACTTAAAATTTCTGAGTGTACCTCATTTCCAGAATGACTGAGTGGGATTCAGATCCCCCAAATTACACATCAAGAAGATCTGTGTTTCCATGTGAAGTATGCATAGGTTCAAGACTGTATTTAGAGTGGAATAGGGACCTTTAGCAGATTATGAAATACGCTCTGAAGTCACACATAGGTTTTAATTTTTTAGAAGTAGAAGAACAGAATTTTTGGTTATGGTGGGTGAAGATACTGCCAGAACTGTTTCTTGAGTCAACTTCCATCTTTTTGGTACAAATTCAGCTTCATGCTGTTCCTTGGATGTGTGGTTTTATTCTTTTCCAGATTAAGATAAAAACATCAGGAACATTTCTGTTCTTTGTGAACTCTGAAGAATCAAAAGTGTTCTTCTATTAAAAATATTTTTCCCTGTGTTTGGTAAACATTTCTGTCTCCTACAATTTTCTTTTCACTCTTATATTTGTTCACTCCACATCATGGCAAGTCAACAACATGTGAGCGGCTCTGATGAAAAATCTCTAGGGATCTTTCTAAATGTCAGTATCGCAACTATAGGATAACAATTCTTATACCTGTAGGTCTTTTTTATTCAAGTCAGTAATATTAGCTTCGTCAAAGGGACAGGATTTAGCCTTATTGTAAGTCATTCTCACTGATGATCAGTCTATTGATGTTTGCTTTGTGCTATCCGGTCAAGATGCAATCAGAAACACCTCACGTATTTTCAAATCCCTGATGGACTGTCACTGTTCCCCATTTAAATGGCTTTGTTTAGAGTGTTATAACCATCACAATTTTCCATGATGGCCAAGATGGAAAGCAATGCAATTTATAAGCTAGTATGATATGCAAGTTTTCACTCACCATCGGCCAGAAAATAGCAAGTACTATAGTGATCTTTGCATCATGTATGAGTACCAGAGAAATGAATTAGCTTGTCTGTCAAGTAAGGAACAATACTTGTAACATTTTTCTTTACTGGATTTCACCCCTTTTACTCTGCATATTTTACACTGCTGACACATAGGTAAACATTATTTTTATTATTAGAATAACTAGCCTATAACCTCCAGCTACTCCCACTCAACAATTTAAAACTAAAAGATAAATTCCTTGTATGCGTTGAGTTGAAATATATCTGATTAGAACTCTGGTGCTAAATCAGCTCTCTTAAGGTTTCTGGACTCCAGCATTATTGTTACCCATGAAAGCATAACACGATGGGCTGGCTATTAGGAAAAATTTCTTCTCAGAAGGAGTGGTGAAGTATTGGAACAGATTGCCCAGTGAAGTGGTGGAGTCACCGTCCCTTGAGGTGTTCAAGAACTGTGGAGATGTGGCACTAAGTGATGTGATCAGTGAGCACGGTGGGGATGGGTTGGGGTTGGACTCGGTGGTCTTTCCCAACCTTAATGATTCTATAATTCTGTGGTTCCATAACAGGCTAGCTGTTCAGTTTAAGAATCTTGATTTTTTTTCTTACTGTTCAGAGATCTGCTATTTTTGATGTCTCTTCATGAACCTACAGCTCCACATAAAAAAAAAAAAAAAATAAGGTACTGGGGAAGAAAAGGCCTCTGCCTCATGGAAATCGAAAAAATTAGATTGTCAGTACTGATTGGTCAATGGTAAAGACAGAGACTGTGTAGGGAAAGAGAAGTGAAAGGAATAAATATTAAAGAACAAGGGATATGAAAGATTGCAGAGTTTTGAAGGTGTAGACAAGAGGGGCAGAACTCAATCATGATGAGAATTCTCTGTCAACTGATGAGAAGCAATTAGAAAATAGATAGTATTTATCTGAAGTCCAGTCTACAGAGGCAGAAGAAATGAGAAGAACACTAGTGACAAAGAAACCCAGGATTCAATCTGCTCCAGAATCTAAAGATTATTCAAATAAAATCTAGGTATCTAGGTATCACTCATAGCTGAAGTACAAATTGAAGATAGTTGCGGTGATACTGGTTTCTTCCCTACATGCCATACTGCTGACACTTACTTGTAGATCTAGTCTAGTCAGTGCAATTCATATTACAATCTGTGAGATTTGGCCCGACGTGTATTTTTATAACTCTCATTCAACTTCAGCATCTCTCTGTCGCAACTGGGAATAGCATCTTTGCCGTTCTGGGATACAATGGATGAGACAATGCAGGACCCAGGATGTTGCTAACCATAAGCCATGAGTACGCGAGGAAAACACACCAGAAGTTCCTATGTAGCTTAATTATATTATTTCTCTTATTAAAAATTTGAAAACAAAACAAACAAAAAACAACAACAAGAACAAAAAACACCACCATAACTGACAACAAAGCCCCAGAAACTCTAATCACAAATAAAAATAAAATTTGGCAACCCTACCCATTGCAGGAGGGTTAAAAGACCATTCAGTTTCAAGCCCCTTGTGATGTGCAGGATTGTTAAACTTGATGGTCTTTCAACCTTTCCAACCTAAGCCATTTTATGATTCCATTAAATAAGCTACCATTCTCTAAATAACCATGAAGAAACAAGGATGAATAGACTTGGTCTTCCTTCCTCATTGAAGACCTGCTGAAAGCTGAATTTCCCAGGATACCTGCCTAATCTGCATGCAGCATGGGTTTTATTTAAGAAAACTCTGCATCCCTCTTTGGATGAAGGCTCACAGATCTCACTTTCAACTGCAACAACTGCTGCATGCCCTGGCTGTGCACTGAGGATGAAGAGTGAGTTCCCACCAGTCCCTGTGCAGATAAACTCAGGAAATCAGATTCAAGTGTCCTGACCTATGTACTTACCACTCAGGGCTGATTTCTTGGTAGTACTACCTTTCCCAAGGTAGTAAAGATTCAGAAAACACAAGAATAAACAGATGGTGTGACCTCAGAAAAGGTCCATAGTGTGATTACTTCTTTTTTATTAGCCCAATCAGTTGCAAAAGTGCATCAGGGCAGGAAAGACATACATATAAAGTGTGTTTTAAGTCACTGTATGCCATTTGGTGGAGGAGGAGGTAGATTGCACTGAAGTGAACCTCACTAAGCAAACAACTTCCCATGCCTGAAGAATTTTGCTTTCATTCCTATCTTCTCTAATGAATTTCTGGCTGAAATTTAATCATACCCTATCATGAGTATTCATTCTGTATCAGTAACGTTCAGAGAGTTAGAGCACTTTTGTCCAATCTATAGCAATTTATTTTTTCTTATCTCGTCTATCTTGAAAAAATATTTAACTAGACGTGAAGTGTTCCAATTCTGTATTTACTGTGTCATATAATTGTTATTCCAAATTCAGTTTCATTCTTTGTTACAGATGTGTTTTACAATGTTTTTAGTGATATACAAATAAAAATCCAGTTAGATCAATACACAGAGCATATTTTCCAGTTAACAACACTAGTATTTCTCCTTTGTTTTCTCTACTTATGTCAGTGGTTACCTGAAAAAATAATTATTGTTATATCATTGTGGAACTAAAGGAGTAAATTGACTTCCAAGGCTGGAAAATTTTCAGAGAAAATAAGATTTTGAAACTACTAAATAAATAAGCCATTGTTATTAAGAAATTAAGCTCATTCATACAAAGCTTGACAAAGCCCTGTCAATAACCTAAAATCCTAATAGCTACCTACTACAACAAGAATATGTTGATCAGAGATAGGTGGTGATAAATAAGAGCCTGCTTTCTTTTCCGCTGCAATGCTGTTACTCACCCATATTTATAACATGCCATTTAATGAAGTGTGCATGTTTATAGGCTCTCTGGAAAAGTCTGATAAGGGCAATGATTGGTGGCAGGCTACGCTCCAACCGAGTTGTGCTCAGACTTCTTTTTTTCCCACTGATGCCAAATTTCAGCCAAAGAGGAGCAGAACACTGTGCAGTTCGGCTGCAGTTCAACTCCTGTGCTCTCCTTGAGCCACATGGCAGCGGGTGCAAAAGGGATGCAAAGTCACGCTCTTGTGTGCTGCCCTTCAGCTTCGTTATTTACTTTACACTCTTCTACCTGAATGCATCAGAAAAGACTTTTTTAAATCTCTTCCCTCCCTGCCTGCTTTTAGCGGGATCCCGCTGCGCTGCAGTGTTACTCTAATTCAAGCTTAGCAGGAGAGCGTACTCAATGGTTCCACCAGGTGCTGGGCTCAAGAGGTCTCCTCATTGCCATGTTCTGAAAAGCTTCATTATTCTTCCCCCTTTTTCCAGTGCTCTCCACCCATTTTACACAGCAATTCTTTAATTGCTGTCCTGGCTTAACTCAAATTCTTCCTGAAAGCATTTGTAGCTGGTTCCAGAGTTGCTTTTCAGTTACAAGGGTGGAATGGTTGTTTCAACAGCATATATGCATATATATATGTATATAATTACATATATATACATATATTGGTAAAATAGATGGCATAAAGGAGGTAAGAAAGGACTTTGTTGGTCTTTCAAAGATTCACTATAAAACTTCTGCTTCTGCCAGAGCAATAGGAATTTTTCCAGAGCAAGAACTAGCCTAAATAATTATTTCACTAATGGCTGATATGGAGAACAAGAAGTAATTATCAGGAATTAACTCATTATTATTTTAGCATGAGGACATTTTGGAGGCTTGGAAAGCAAACAGCATAAAACCAGTCTGAAACTTATGTCAGAGCTGCCAAACTTTGGAAAGTCTGGCCCAAGAACTGAAACAAAAACCATGTTGGCATTATGCTCTGCTGATAATGTCCTTCCATCAGTTGTGTGGCCCTGAAACAACCTCATCAGACGGTCATTTGTCAAAAACAAATTTAGAGCAATCTATCACATGTAATTTACAGCCGTGGCTTGACAACATACTGCAGTTATCCCCAGCAGACACAACTGTTTACATTTTATACACATAATTGGGTCTGGTTCAGTAACATTTTTCATTGGTGTGTCTGCCAAAATTATTAAGCTATTAGTACATGCTGAATCGGTGCCAAGCAAAATATTTGCCAATAAAAATGGCCTTATCTGTATAAATGCCAAAAAAGTTTGCGTTTTTTTGGTGTACGCGTGTATTTTAAAGACTCTACTCCATCTCTCTATATATAAACATTTAACGATGCTATAACTTGATATTGATGTAGCATATTAGATCAAGATAGCCCAGGAGTTGGATGTGGCCCTTGGGACGATATCTATTTCACAGTGTTTTCTGCTGTCACTGTGGAAGAGACACACAGTGTCCAGTAGCAACCACAGACAGCCAGTTCACTCCTAAATAACTTCTTCGAAAGTTGTAGAGATGCTCCATCCATCATAGCCACAATGGACTTGAGGAGGAGAGGGGTTCTCAAGCTGGTCAGCCCCCAGCACACAACGCTTAGACTACACACAGTTTAGATTGCAGTTTCTACTCTGACACCCATCCTTCTGCCCAGCTGCCCTAGCTCCCCTAAATTCATATCCCAATCTTCAGCACATACAAGGAATTGCACAAGCTAAACTAGTAGTGTATTTCCTTTTTATTTTTTTTTTGCACACAATTTTGGAAATCTTAATCTGCATTCATTTAGTAAGTGGCCACAAAGTACAATAGAAAAATTAGCAATGTTATTTCTGTGAGTTTGACTTTTTTCTGTACTACCCGGGGTTTCAAGCAGTTCAAGAAAATGCTTTCTCAAAGCCACTTACCCACACTGCATCTCCACTTCCCAGCTGAAGTAGAGGGGCACTATGTCATTTAAAAAATATTTATTTTTAAATCTTGTGGAGAGGAAAACAGTTTGTAAGTGGCAACTCTTCAGAAGAATTTTCTCCCATCTTCTCAGGCAATAAATGGGTGGTCTAATGTAACATTCTCAACTTTTCTTATCCAGAGCCTCAAAAAGCGAGTTCCTCCAATGCTACAACTACTCAGGCTTTCTCCATCCTCTCAGCCCATGGGAAGCAAAGAACAACCTGAACTTCTACAAACTTAAAAAGGAGCTGATATGGCTTCAATTTATGGGGGACAGGGCTCTTTGTTAAGTATTGAGCCTCCTGTGAGGTTAAAGAGCAATGCTGGGATAAAGAAGAAAGGCACAAGAGCTTTACTATTCAATGTGATTTAACTTCAAAGACAGACATATGTATTTATTTTGATTAGAAGATATGTAATCAGCATAAGAAAGGTAGACTTTAGAGCCTGCAAATCTGTCTCCCATAATGATAACATCAGACCTCAGTCCAAATTATAAAAAGGGTGCAAATCTTCCATCCACATTAAAATGTCTGCAATGTAGCTATTTACATGGACATGCCTAAATTAGGGCTTTACAGGTGCAATTCATCTTATCTTAATGCACACGTATAAAATAGATCACCTAAATCGCTCAAGTAGTAAGTATCTCTTTCTGTTCAATGACTGTCTAGGAAATCCAGGGTGATGTTCAGAATGTGGATGGCAGCACTATAGAGAGCAAAAAAATACGGCAAGGTAAATTCTGCCTCAATGAATTATGAAGTGTTTTGTGGAATCTGCCGAATTCTTCAAGTCCCAAAACTTGGATGGGTCTTGCAAACATTCAGTAAGCCCACAAGAGTTATTCAAAGTCTGTGAAAATAATTTTATTATTTGATTAAACTGAGAAAACATATTCATTGTAACATCTCCAGATAATGCGTTTCCCTAGGATGAATGTACAGATGTCAAGATATCAAAAACAAGTTTAATTCTTCTGTGATATTAAAGAGCACACAAAGAAATGCACAGGTTTTCATCCTGTCACATCATAGTATTTTTACTGTGTTTTGTTTGTTTTTATTCTCCTTTTTAAGATAATCCACGCTGAGTTGCCTCATTTCCCACTCTTTGGATGGCATTCCCTCAAAGGCATCAGCATGAAAGGACAAGAAGCCAGCTTTGATCTCACCTTCTCTGTATTTGAAATCGGGCCTTTATCTTAATGTTCTCAAGTTGTGTGTCCTGCTATGATTAATACACCCATTAGCTGTAGCTTACTTATAGGTTTTTTTCAATCAATCAACATGCACCACTCATCAAGAAGCCTTGAGGTTAATTTTAAATGATTTTCCATACGGTAACCAAGCGACTGCATTCCAGCAGTGCTGACTGGGTGGCTGCATGGTGTATAGCCATGCCCTTTTGTCCTGGGGAAGACAGAGAAAACACAAGATTGATACCTGCATTGCCTTTGGGCAATGTAGACTTCAGCTTCAACTCACCCAACATGCTTAATCTGTCTAGATAAAAATACAGCTTCGCTGGGTGTTCCTCCTATAATTGGAGCAAACAGAATGGAAACTTCTGAGGGTGGTTTCCTCATCAAGGCCCCTGAATCTCCTCTAGAGCTGTCTGCATCCAGATGAAGCTCAGAGGAATTAGGAAATAGGATTAATCTCAGCAGACAGCTGCCCCTTGCTAGTTTCCTAAATTCCCTTGATGTATAGACAATGGACAGAAAGTTACACTTTTGTGTGCAATTTAGACAGCCTGTTTTATGTGGTCACTGAGCGTGAGATTAATTGGCCATTTAATGCCTTTTTCTTTCTGAAGTTTATAAGAGACACTTAGTAATTTTTTTTAGGTGAGACAAATACTGCCTGCAGTAGGCTTAAGCAGGGTGATTCCAGGCTGTAACTCTTCCATTCATTGTATTACTGTATTGTGAAAATGAAAATCCATTATTTCTTCTAATCAGTAATGGCTTATATAAATCCTTTTAAAAAATAAGGGTTATAAAAATTCTATGAAAAAAAAAGCAACATAAGACTTTTCTACTTGGAGGGACTTCTCTGGTGTGTTCTGCACTATGCATTATGTCTCTATTCCAGGACATATTCTACTTTGATTGCCCCATAGCAGAGGGCTACACAGCTCTTTGAAAGAAGACATCACTCTCTTTGTGAAGGACAACAACCCCTTATTGCTCCCACCTGTCCACCCTTGCAACTGCTGATTGTGAAAGGAGTAACTCTAAGGAATTGCCTTTATTTTATTATTATTATGTTTTAAGCAGCAAAGAACAAAATCTCTCCATCTGCTCTCGTACAGCCAAGTTTCTGTTCTTTGGTGCCAGTATAGCCGCTTATTTCCCTCCAGTTATGCAAAGTGGGGTCAGGATGGCCGTGCCAACATGGTGCAACACACACACATCCCTACAGCATCAGCAGAGATACCCTCAGCTGTTAACTGCTGTGCAAAACTCAGCATTTTGCCCTATGAGCAGCTTCTCTCGACTGTGTTGAGCATGGTGGTTGAACAACCAACAGCAAAATTATTTCATTTGATTTTTTTTTCCCATGGAAACACATGCTCAGCGCTTTTTAATTTTATTTTTTAACAACCAGCAATCAGGAGGTGGCAACTAATCCCAAGGGATAACTCCACGCGTCAGAATTGGCTCCAGCTCTTGGTGAGACTGATAAGGGAAACAGAATATCACAGGACCTGGAGCCAGTGATAATCTGATAATGAGGGTTACTTATTAGGTGCTTTTCCATGTGTTTTCTTTGATTTAGAGTCCAGGCCCTAAATACCAATTTGTTCACATTATCAGCCAAACAACTTGCAAGGCCTCTCAGAGACCAGGCAAGCAAACCCTTCCAGCAGCCTCCACAACTCTTATTTTTCTGGCCTGAGCTCATTTGTCTGCAGCACATTCTGGTGACAAGCCTGTGAAAAGTCACCTTCAGCTTCCACACAAAGCCAGACGTTAAATGGACTCAGAAGGTGCTGCACATCCACTGTGTTTGATGATTACCAGAGGCCTCTGCTCTCCTGACAAATTAGGCTTGAAATATTATGACAGACACCACTGGAGACCAAACAAGAGCTGAGCATTTGAGTATCAAACTGTGGGCCCATCAGTGATTAGGTCATTTTACAGTTGGAAGTGGTGAGATAGGCATTTAACTTCAGACGTCAGCTGGAAAATGACCTCAGTTTTCTTATCAGTAAAATAGGTCTAATTCTATTTGCCTTCCTCCAGTGGAGCACGATGCATTCGGTTTACTAATGGTTTTAGGTGCTCCAGGCTTCTCAGGAAATGTGAAATACTCCAGCAGTGATGAAGGAGATGTGGGCACAGGTGCACTCTGCATTATACAGTATATAAGCTATCCACATAAGATACTAATGCCAGTCTAGAGGGAAAAACAACAACAACAACAACAACAAAATACAAACAACTACAAGTCCTGAATAGATATTTTTCTGAATTAGGAAAGAATTTCAAATGAGACAACAAATAAAATCTTGACCATGCATTATTAAACTCCCAAGGAATATTTCATGAGAATGAAATTGTTGAGGCCATCCCTTCACGTAATCATACATTTCTTCATTATTTATATAATATTTTGCCCTACCTAAAGCTTTTATTTACATGTGTCATTATTCACTTCAGGGTGACTCTCTTCAGCACGTGTTGTACAGCACTCCCGGCACAGGTCCATTTCAATAAGGGATGTAACCACATCTGTCCAGATGTTGGAATGGATTCTGATGAACACTTAACAACAATTTGTAAAGCACAGTCAGTCTTGTTGTAAGTCTATGCATAAGGACAGAATCACCGAATCACAGAATTGAAGGGATTGGAAGGGACCTCTTGAGATCACATAGTCCAACCCCCTGCTATAGCAGGTTCCCTACTGCATCACACAGGAGAGCATCCAGACGGGTCTTGAATACCTCCAGAGGAGACTCTACAATCTCCCTGGGCAGCCTGTTCCAGTTCCCTTTCTTTCTTGAACTGGAGAGCCCTGAACTGGACATAGTACTCCAGATGTAGCCTCACCAGGGCAGAGTAGAGGGGGATGATCACCTCTCTCAACCTTCTGACCACACTCTTTAATGTACCCTAATATACCATTGGCCTTCTTGGCCATAAGGGCTTGTGGTCATCCTGCTGTTGACCAGGACACCTGTTCCTTCTCTGCAGAGCTCATCTCCAGCAGGTCATCCCCTAACCTATACTGATGTGTGTGCTGCTAGGTTAACCTTATAAAATGCCGAGGTTGAAAGTATAAACAAGAAATAAACTTAAAAGAACGTAAAGACACAAGACTTTGTCTTATGATCAGTCACTCAGTCACCAGAAAAGCTAAGCAATTTCAGTTCTTTCCTTCCAGAATTTAGCTACAGACCCGTCCTCATTATTATTTACTAAGTTAAGTCTTTTCTGCTTGTTTTTATCTTTTTTTTTAATATGTATATACGCATATATCCATATATATATACATGTACATATCTGCTGAGAAGATGAGGAGCTACTGTAGTTCATAGTACCATAGAGTAATTTAGGTTGCAGGGAACCTTTGGAGGCCATCCAGTCTAACCTCCTGATCATGGCAGGAGGATCAATTTAATGTTGGATACAATTGAGGAATTAGATTATGTTACTCAGGATCTTGGACAAACCAGTTCTGAATATCTCCAGTGACGAAGATACCTCTCATGCCCATGTTTTAACCTCACTCTGAGCATTATTTTCCTAATCTCAAACAAAATTTTCCTGTTGCAGTGTGGACCAGATCAAACCTGGGAAAGCTTCCATTTACCTCCTTAAAAGTCTCCCTCTATAACATCATGAGAATCTCCCTCTGACCATAGTCCTCCCTAGCAAAATAGAAATAACATTTCCTAATAGATACCCTTTAATGTCATTGTCCTCTATTTAGAACAAAAAGTACTTGGGGATAGGAATTCCAGAATTTAGTGCAAAAGGTCCCCAATGTAACTCATAGTACCAGTAAACTTCATACTAGAAGCATTAAGTGATCATGGTAATGAGAAATATACAACAGAAACATTTTTAGGTACTTCTGTTTGCAAGAAATTTGGCTATTTGAAACCTTCAGAGAGTTAAAAGTACATTCAAATCTGCAATATCCTGTTTGAGTTTTAAGAGAAGGTTTTGGGTACATTTTTAGTAAAAACTTGTTTCCCTGTCAGATAAGAGCCCCTCAGAAATTACTCAAATGCCACACACAAAGCACTTCAGAATCATTAACTGGTGTGCAGTGTTGATTTCACACAGTAAATTTGATTGAAAACTGGAGTTTATCAGTGAAATGTTGAAATAGCCTTGAATACAGGGAAGTGAAAGAGTGTAATTGCTGATGGGTGCTTTTTATTATCAAGGAGTCTTGATTATAGCTTCATAGACTTAAATTATGGCAAATCTGGGACAAGATCAATTTAATATCTAAGCAAATATTTATATGAAGCTGGAGATTGGCATATATTGATCTGTTTATAAGGAGCATAATTCTGTCTTTCCATTATGTACTTCCACAACAACAAGAAGCTGCAAGACATGAATAAAAAAAAAATACAGCTTGGGAAGTTGTAGTGTTCATCCCAGTCAAACAGAGCAATAAACTGAAACCAGTGGTGAAGGACCACCCTTTAGATGAAAACAGATTAATGCCAGGGCATGTATGGTAGATAAATTGATAACCAACTCATGCAATAAGTAAGGAATCCTTCTTGAAGGAATATAAAGCATTCAAAGTATCTATCAGACCCTAATTTGTCAAACTGGCAATTGCCCATGGGTAACACCACCCAGGGCAGAGCATCAACTGCAACATCCCCAGTCTCCCAGCATTCATGACAGGTCACCCTGATATCAAGTAGAAGAGCGTTTCTAACTTGTGAGATGAAGAAGGATCCTTGTGAAATGATGACCCCCCCCAACAAAGGCTGCTTTTGTTGGAAGCAAAGGCGGCTGTGGGGGTAGGGAAGAGAAGAAGTCGGATTACCTTTTGTTACTTTTGACAGCTGAAAAGGCCCGGGTGAATAATTACCCTTAAAACTAACAAACAAGGAGAAAGAAAAAAAATGCAGAAAATAGAGAAAGAAAAAAAAAAACCCTTGACCCCTCGCCATACACAATAGCTCATCTGAAGTGAAAACAAAATAAAAATAACTTTTAGGGGGGGAAAAAAAATCCTCAATTTGACTTTTCTTTCTGCTTTAGGCAAGTGTACATGTACAGATGTACATGCAACTGGAAGGCTCCCACTGGTGCATTCATCTTAAACTTTTCTAGGTTTGGTCCACTCAGCAGCAAGCCTTACACAAAATGCCATAACAATCAAGGGAAAGTACAGCAGCAAAAAACACACCCTCAGTAGAATGCCCCATTGTTTTAGTCACAAAAGAATGATTCCTGGTGAGCAGCAGTTATCATCTGTTTTGCATACTCTTTATTTTGCTCTTAATTGGCATTATGTGAAAACTTATCTAGAAGGCCATGGGAACCAAAAGGCATCCCTTGTCCCCTCCCTCTCTGAACAAACAAAACCCAATTAAAGCACAATTATCTCTCTTCTACTCTCACCACTCTCAGCTAGCAGATAGACACAAGGAGGAGAAGCATTATTAGTGTGGGAGCAGCTACCTTCTCTTATGAAAACTTCTTGAAAAGATCATAAAGAAAACAAAGGGCATACAAGTGGGCCGGGTTTTGGTGAGCTAAAGTGGAGTGGGCTTTTTTTGAAATGTTTGATCTGCATATCCGGATGATTTTCTAAAATCTTTTCTAACTGATTTTCTAGTGATTTTCTAAAACCCTCCTTTTCATTGTAAAGTAACTGACCAAAGACTCAAAACGCACTTGTGTTTGGATGAAAGCCTAGAAAAAATGAAGACAGTGGCCAGAGAAGAGGGAAAAAAGACACAGGTGTCTTCCCTGTAAGCCCAAGTTCCTCCAGAAATCCATAAACATGACAGCTCCACTACAGTTCCTCCGGTGTGACAATGGAAAAATATCTCAGGGGAAATAAAAATATCATTTTTTAAAATTGATATCCAGTGCTCACTTCCAAAAATCATATCCTGCTGCTGAATATTGCAAACCTACAACCACTGCACAAATTTCTCCTTCATCCACACATACCTTCAGCAATCTGAGATGGCTGTAAGTTGGAGAGGCTTCCAATGACATCATCCTTAAGCTTTTTTTCTGTTGTTGGATTATTATTTTTTTAATGCAGTCTTTGAAGTGTCCTTGGAGAATGAACACCCACTGCTGATCCCAGTTACATGTGTGCCCGACTGTTCCAGACTTCAAAGACAGCTCTGCATACCTTCCATATCAGAAGCCATCCCTAAGTTAGCAAACATTTGCACTCCACTCATCCTGTCTCATCAGCAGCTACTAAGAATATGCATGTGTCAGGAAACATCATGCATTTTATCACTTCAGCAAGTCATGCCATCATGAGGCGATATGTGTCCCAGTTGTATCTCTCAGTTTTCCCCTTGGATGTAGCTACAGGCTTTACAGGACTGAGCAAGGAAATAAACCTCTCCTCTCCTCTCCTCTCCTCTCCTCTCCTCTCCTCTCCTCTCCT